>NW_019154118.1:25057196-25127081 GCF_002288905.1 Enhydra lutris kenyoni | reverse complement strand
TGGGATCAGAAGCAGAAATTATCTACAAAAAAACAAGGTGACTCAAAGAAAACTAGGATTCTGAAGGTCTGGGCTGACGCGCTTGATGGGGAGGGCAGGGCTCCAGGTCTCTGGGACTTGGCATCTCAGAGGGAGGCAGCACCCAGGGGGCCCCAGGCCAGGCAGGGACCCTGTTCCCAGTTTACTGCCGCCGACAGATAGATACAAGGATCAGGCTGGCTTTTCAGGGTGGGAAGGCAGCGAGAGTGTCAGTCCATCTGCTGTGTCTGGTATGGGGGCTGGGAAGAGAGTGTGAAAAAAGACGGCAAGTCGTTTCTTCCTTCCACAGAGGGCACATTTCCACTTTCCCAGATGGATGATAAAACAGATCTGAAGTCAGTCTTACAAAAAATCTTGGAGTCATAGGAGCTTCTGCTCCCAGTCCAAGCTGGGGGAATACGGAGCCTCCAAAGTAATACAATCTTAATCAGATAAATGTCCTTTTACCAGTTATTAATTATCAGAATGTCAATAACAAGATTCAGGGGGAATGAAGTCCCAGGGACCTCCCGTTCCTGAGTGATTCTGGTAGGTTTCTTCCAAATTTTTCATTGTTTCAACACTGCCACCTAGTGTCTACTTCTGGACTTACCAAGCCTGCCGTGACCTGCTCAAGTATTCATCTCTGAAGACAGGAAGGTCCATTTTCTCTACCTTGGAAAGGTATCTGTGACAACTTGTTGAGTGAGGGGGGTGGTGTGTGTCACAAAGTGGTATGCACTATTGTAGTTCAATGCAGGTAGATGTGTGTGTGTGTGTGTGCGTGTGTGTAAACTTGAATCATGCGAGCACGTGTATAAAAATCTGGAAAGACATTCTCCAAATTATTGATGATTATCCCTGGTTGGTAGGATTTGGGGGGATTTTTGCTACCTTCTTATTCTTACCTGTATTTCTTTAGTTTTTCATAACAATAATAATCGACCATTTGTGTAAATAGGGGGAAACAGTTTTTGAAAGGACTAAATGAGCCCCCAACATGAGAATCACCCTCAAAATACTATTTTCTGAAATTAGATCAATCCAGGAGAAATTTATGAAGCATATACTGTGTACAGTGTGTTCTTCTAATTGTAAGGTACACCAGGAAAGTAAGGTGATGTCCTTCTACCAAACTACTAGCCACCTTTCAAGGAGCATTTACTGTGTGCCAAACACTGCGCCAAGCTCTTCCCACTGGAGATGTTGAATCAGTCCTGTAGGCACCGCTCCTGGGGTGGGAATACTGAGGCTCAGAGAGGTTAAGTAACTTACCCCAAGTCACAAAGTTATAGGCTGTAACTCCCTCGACTGGATAGAAGATAAGCCAGACTTCAGCCCTGGGGATTCTCCAACACGAATTTCCTAAGCTACACCAGAGGTGATGTTAAGCAGGGAGTTGGGCAATGTATGGGCTAGGACATCAGGCTGGGACAAATCTCTCCTCAGGCTAGGAAGGCATGAAATATCTTGTCTCACACCACTGATCTAGCATTGGGGTTTTGCTGGGCAGGATGTGAGTGCAAGGAAATGAACAGTGTAGTTGAGAAGGGAAGAAATCCAAAGCAGCCAATCACAGACTCTAGGCAGAATAGGGAGAACATTCCAGAAGGGGGTGAATGAAAGGAAGCAAAGAGCAAGAGTTCAGAAGGGCTTAAAAAACTGGTATGCTGGGTTTAGGGATGTAAATTGTGCTCAGAATATAGACTATGGGACTATATGGAGCACTTCTGATAGCAATATACAGATTGATCATGAGAGTAACAGAGACAAGTTAAGGCAATAGATTGGCATGAAGGACATATATACATGTTGAGGTCCAGATGTGGGCAGCTCATCCACATGGGCACTGACCAAACAAATGATGGAGGCATTTGAGTAGGAAGATGGCGGCCAGGGTCAGAGTCCCCAGTGAGAGCCGGCGAGTGACTGGGAGGCAGGAGTTGGCTGACCATACCAAGAGATAGAAAGTATGAAACTAAATGTGAAACTGGAAGATAATAAAATAAAATGTACAGTTGGAAATAAATTTTATCGCTCTGAGAAAATCACAGACTAATCATTCCACTGGGCCAAAAACTGGAATACTGTTGGCAACAAATTTTACTGCTTCTGGCAATAATGCACAAATACTTTTTAATCCCCATCAGAGAAATGATTTCTAGTAGATGTTATGCTTCTAAAGAAAAATCTTAGATTTTTTAAACTTGATAGTTTATTCTTAAATGTAAGTCATCCTAAGTTTAATATAGTGGAACAACTTTCTCCAGGTAACAACTTCATGGGAGTTTCTTTTTTCTCTTTTTCAGCCAGGAAGGCACCAGAAAACTGCTCCATCCTCAGTGACAACAGCTTCCCTTCAAAAGGGGATAGGATAGCTTAGGTTCATTGAAAATAGTTACTTCCCCAGAATTTGGTGTAGACACATGCGAATCCCTTGGAAAATCTCCTCTAAAAGGGTGAGTTACCTTCATGGCTTTCAAAGGAGTTAAGATTGCCTCCCTCAGGAAGACGGATGGTCTATAGGTTTTCAGGTAATTCAGGGAAGCGGGAGAGCCCCTCAAGAAAGAATTTCTTACTCATAAGGACCATGAGTTCTAGACTAATTCATTAGTAAAATAAACATGATGTAACTGTGCCCCATTTTATGGAGCAGTTTCTATCTGTGACATTAGTAATGACGAGTCACTTTGTGCTTTCTTGACTTTTGGATCTTTGCCCTTTGCAGTCCACAACAGAAACAACTGTCTCAAAATGACAAGAGAAGTCGTGAGATTGTGAAACTCAAAAGAGTTGAAGTGTAGCATGGGGGGCGGAGGGGTGACTGCAGCCGTGGGAGGCAGAGCCAGCACCCCCGGAGGATGAAGGGCCCCAACATGGCCGGAAGGGTGGTGTTGCACAGTGCTCAGCGCTAGAGGGCAACCCAGCGGCTCTGTGATCACAAGACTGGTGGTTTCCTCCAGAAGACATCTCTGCTCAGGCCCAAAGATGCCTTGTGTCCTCCAATTCACCCAAGGGTTTTTCAGGTTGGTTGTTTCTTGTTTGATTTTTTTTTTCCAAGTCATAGACAAAGAACTCCATCTCTTACAGGGTTTAATGTCATAATATTAATTATTCTAGCTGGTGTTCTAATAGTTCCCCAGGTAGCAGGCCTATGTCTGGAAAGCAACCAAAACCTGAAGCTCAGAACTTATTCTCAAATTACCAGGGCCTGAAAGGACTCTCTGACAGGCATGAGTGCTACCAAGTTCTAGATCAAATGATTGCACCTGAGTGCCACTAATCAGGACAAAACAAAGCATCCATGCTTAAAGCCCACAATTCTCCTGGTTCTAACAAGTCTTCCATGTGTCTAAATGACTATGGTTTTATTATGAAAATTAAAACAATGTTTTGCAATTCGATTACTCTTTTTTATTTCCTTCACACATTACTGGTGTTGCTATTTCAACAGTGATAGATAATGAAGGCATTACTACTTTACCATAGCGTCACAGTGTGATGGATGAGAGTCTGGACTCTGGAGTCAGACAGATGAGAGTCTAAATTTCATAAAGTTGCTTAACTTCTTTAGGTCTTCCGACAGATAGAGATGCACATAAACACCCACAAGGCTTCTCCCCGTCCAAGCACATAGTTGAACTGCATTTCCTTTGAATTTGGACAAGGCCAGGTGACTTGCTTTGGCTGACGAAATGTAAGAGAAAGTGCTACCTGCCCCTTCCAGGCAGCCTTTAAGAGCCAGGGAGGAATTTTCTGTGATTCCCTCTTTCTGGTAAAGCTATTTCATTAGCCAGAGCCCCAGAGTAAGGACAACTTGGACCAGATCCACAGTGGACTGGAGCATGGCCAAAAATGAAATCTTTGTTGTTTTAAGCCAATAATATATTTGCTGTTGTTTGTTACAGCAGCATAACCTAACCCATCCTGACTAATAAAGCTCAATTTCCTCACCTGTTAAATAGGGGCATGAATAGAATCTGCATCCTTAGAGGCACCCAGGTGGCACAGTCGGTTAAGAATCTGACTCTTGATTTCAGCTTAGTCTTAATCTCAGGGTCATGAGCTCAGGCCCCGTGTTGGGCTCCACACCCTACTTTAAAAAAAAAAAAAATACAATCTACCTCCTTAGAATGTTGTGAAGTTTAAATAAATAATGCAGGTTTTAGGAAAACCCACCATGCTGCCAGACATGTACTACATCTAGATCAGTAAGAGGTACAAGTAGAAAGGGGCAAAGGATTGCTCAAGATCATCCAGATTTTTAATCATAGAACCATCCTTTCCTCCTAAGCAGTCACTTGGAGAGTCTATCAAAGTGCTAGTTCTCTACTCAGACATGCAAATTCTGGCTTCCAAATATAGTCACTCTCCCCAGGGTTCATGTGAATATTGGGGTGATCATAATTTCCTCTTATTCCCTTCTATTTAATTTGCTTGGCATTTTTCAGTAACACTTGTCTAACCACAGGAAATACAACCTACTGATCGAGGTGCTTCTTTCACCCAACTAGTGCAGCATTTCCTCACCAAATATCTTCTAGAATTCTTTGTTTGGCCCTATTTGCACTGATGCCAAGAATGAGATGACCTGGGAGGAAGACTCATAAGCAGTTCACAGATACCATCTGGCCTCATCCCACACAGTAAATCATCTTTGGGTTTCTTCTATCACAGAATTATTACCTACTTTCCAAAACCAAAAATAATGCTTCTCAACTCCAAGATTGACCAGAACATAGAAACACATGGTCAGCAACAGAAATGCAGTTCTACTGAGTCCCTGTTATTTTTAAGGCTTGATGTTTGGTGCTGTGTTAAATGTTTCAAAGTGTATGTTCATGACCTTTCTCATTCCATCGGTGTTTCAGTTTGCTACAAGTAGGGCAAGATCTGCCCATCTAGATTTTACAGTTTCATGAGAAGGGTAAAATATTCACATGAGTTGGCAATTAGGTAAATTAGCAATATAAGGCAGAAAGTAGACCTCAAATTCAGTGTTTTCGTAGATTCCCCATTTTCTTACATTATTGATTCTACAAACCAACTTTTGAAAGCCCTTTAGTGCCATTCATAGTACCAGAGGCCCCAGGCTCTGACTTTCCCTAGTTTCTTCTTGTCCCATGCATCGCTGTCTTGGGGATCTATGTGAGTATCCTCCCATAACCTAGCCAACCGTCTTCCTAGGAGATAAGCATGCCCTCACTGAACTCCAGGCAATTAGAAAGTGCCGTGCTGGGTATTTACCCCAAAGATACAGATGTAGTGAAAAAAAGGGCCGTATGTATCCCAAGGTTTATAGCAGCAATGGCCACGGTCGCCAAACTGTGGAAAGAGCCGAGATGCCCTTCAACGGATGAATGGAAGATGTGGTCCATATATACAATGGAGTATTATGCCTTCATCAGAAAGGATGAATACCCAACTTTTGTATCAACATGGACAGGACTGGAGGAGACTATGCTGAGTGAAATAAGTCAAGCAGAAAGAGTCAATTATCATATGGTTTCATTTACTTGTGGAGCATAAGGAATAACACAGAGGACATTGGGAGATGGAGAGGAGAAGTGAGTTGGGGGAAATCGGAGGGGGAGACGAACCATGAGAGACTGTGGACTCTGAGAAACAAACTGAGGGTTTTGGAGGGGCGGGGGCTGGGGGGTTGGGTAAGCCTGGTGGTGGGTATTATGGAGGGCACGTATTGCATGGAGCACTGGGTGTGGTACATAAACAATGGATCTTGGAACACTGCATCAAAAACCAATGATGTATTTTATGATAACTAACATAACACAATAAAAATATACATATATACATGTATAAAATAAATAAATAAATTTCTATCTGGGAAAAAAAAAGGAAAAGAAATTGCCCTGCTCTCTACAAATAAGTCTCCCAGAGTCTCTTGGCCTGACCTGGAGTCATCCTGCTCTGCTCTGCACAATGAGATAGGGGCATGGACGATGTTTGTGCATCAGGACCTAACAGTCCTAGGGGATGGACACTTTGCTCCCCAGTCGAGTCACATACCCCTGCTCTAGCATGGCTCACACTTTAGTGAGCAGATCAGGAATCAGGCCCTGGCTCTCCTCCTCCCATCTAATCCTCCGAATGGATAGTAGGGATCAAATAGATGTGTACCAGTTGTGGGCAGGTAAAGGTACCATTTACACTCAACCAACAGATGGACTAGGGAACCGAGGCTTTACAGGAATGCCTCTAGGTGGGTGTCAAGGGTGGGGGCAGATTCCCTGAAGCAGCGGCAAGCAATCTTACCGACAAAGCAATTTCTGGAGAAAAGAGATGCTAGAAGGCAAGGTGGGGACGGGGCTGGTGTTACTGGTGACGGCGGGGTCGGTGGCGTGTCTGTGCATGTCCCCGCGTGTAAAGGTGTACGCATTGAACTAGCAGTCTTTTCACAAAGACCAAGCTGGATGAGGTCTCACACGGGCTCACAAGACCAAAGTCTGAAAAGAAATCTGAAAGAACGAAAAAATGGGAAATACTCAGGCACAATTAAAAAGCCTGGTTACCCAGCAGGAAGAGACATCTGTGGTCAAGGAAGGTGGGACTCTGCACGGAAACTCCAGCTTCGTCATATCAGCCTCTCCACTGGGTCAGCCATGGCTAGTACCAGCTGGTCACCATCTGAATACTTGATGCGATCAGGTGGAACCAACAATTGTTCAAATGACTTTTGTATTTTTCCTTGGTATCACTTCTCTTTCCCTTCCAACCTAAATTTTCTCCTCCTCCAAAAGTATCTGCACTTGAAGATTGCTCGAGGGGCCTCTGGGTGGCTCAGTGGGTTGAGCATTGGACTCCTGATTACAGCTTGGGTTATGATCTGGGGTGGTGGCATGGAGCCCTGCGTTGGGCTCCACGCTCAGTGCGGATCTGCTTGTCCCTCTCCCTCTGCTTCTTCCCAGCCCCTCTCTCAAATAAATAAAATAAATCTTAAAAAAAAATAAAAGATTGTTCTAAGAAGATAATACTGAGACCAAGGAATAAAGTGCATGACAAAAGCATTAAGAGAAGACATTTGGGGACATTAAATTCTACAAGTAAAATTTTGCTGGTCTGAAGCGCCTTTACTCCCCTTGAGATACCATCTCTAGATTGCTGGATGTCTCAAAACGCCCTTTCTGAGGCTACTGGAGAACTGCCTGTTCAGCATTACCTAATTTCCTCATAAATCTCTTGCCTTTTCATCAGCTAAGTGGCTATCTGCTGAATTTCCCTGATTTATGGATCTCTTTTGAGGGCTGAGGATATGTCCGGATACTAAGTGATTAAATGTGGATGGAAATGGCACGTCCCCATAATAATGATGGAGGAGAGAACCGTGACTAGGCATACAGAGGGCCACAGACACACAGGCGGACAGACGCTTAAAAGGGCAGGCTCCGGGGCTGCGGGGAAAACTGCACTAGCAAGCTGGGCTCTACACGAGAATCTTCCACCTTCTCTCCCAGGATGCGTGCCCTGACTCAGCGGTCGGGGGATGGGGCCGGGGGGGGGGGGAGGGGGGTTTGCCTACTGCAGGCTGCTAGAGCTGCTGAAAGCAATCCTGGCTTCTGTGTTCACCACGGGCACCAACTGTGTGCCCTCCTCGAGATGGTTCAGCTTGCCTGAGAGCTCCGTCCTTCGGCGGCTCATCGAAGACAATCCCTGCTGAGGGTAGTCATCCTAACACCCTCTTCTAGGGGCGCCTGGGGGGCTCAGCTAGTTAAGCACCTGTTTTCAGCTCAGGTCGGTCCTGGGATCCAGCCTCGTGTGGGGCTCCCTGCTCAGCAGGGAGTCTGCTCCCCCCACCCCGGTCTCCTTCTTCCCCTCCTCCCTGCTTGTGCGCGCTCTCTCTCTCAAATGCATAAATAAAATCTTTTAAAAAGGACCTGGAGAAGTTGTAAAAGGCAAGGTGGTTTAGGTCACAGGTCTTTGTCATACTTGCTAAAGCGCCACCTGCTGGACACGCCATGGCTAACACACACACATTCTCCGCAAGCGGCTGGTCCCAAAGCAGGGAAGCGTTCACTGCCAACCAGAGAACATAGTTTCCAAGTCCAAACAGTGAGAGTGACTCCAGCCAAGCCCTCTCTTCTTCCAGCATCACCACAGTCCAAATGCGCAATTTATTACCTCAATGCAACACGACGGAACAATCCAGCAGCCCTATTATACTATTCAGCAGGGTTTTGTTAATGGCATAAATATCTACAAGAAAATACTGAAAAATCAATATTCTTCTAATAGGGTGGGAAAGAATTTACGGGAGGTTATCAGCTTAAGAACGTGTTACATTTCAAAAGCTTGTATGTGAGCCAGATGTTCGAAAATACATTTTCCATGGAAGTGGTGGTACCGAGACGGGGGAAACTCTCGGTCTTTACGGATTTGTATAAACCAGGATGCAGGGTTTGTGGTCCGATTATTTAAGTGCTGACTGTCACTCACAGCACAGCTTCTCTGGAACAGTGAATTCTAAGTTTTTTGTTTGGTTGGTTTTGTTTTTTCTCTTTAAAATATTTTATTTATTTATTTGACAGACAGAGATCACAAGTAGGCAGAGAGACAGGCAGAGAGAGAGGGGGAAGCAGGCTCCCCGCCGAGCAGAGAGCCTGATGCGGGGCTCGATCCCAGGACCCCGGGATCACGACCCGAGCCGAAGGCAGAGGCTTTAACCCGCTGAGCCACCCAGGCGCCCCATAAATTCTAAGTTTTGATTTAGGATGCTCAGGGTTGAACTCCTTCGCCCCTCTCCAGAGGGAGCAGGTGAGGAGAAAAAACACTGGGTTTAGGGGGATGAGGGGAAAGAGCCAAGCAGGGTGAGATTAACACTGCGCACATATATCTGCATAAAACGCCTTACTTTTGGTCAGTCTCCCCTTAAATGTTCTGAACTGCAGCCAGAGACAAAGTTCATTTAATAAATGTCCAAGGGGGCGCCTGGGTGGCTCAGTCTGCCTTCAGCTCAGGTAGAGATCTCAGGGTGCTGGGGTCGAGCCTTGCATCGAGCTCCCTGTTTGGCTGAGGAGTCTGCTTCTCCCTCTCCCTTCGCCCCACCCCGCTGCTCCCGCTTGCTCTCTTTCTCCAGTAAATTAACAAAATCTTTTTTAAAAGTAACTAAATGCCCAAGAAGTGAGACAAAAAGAGGTCTAGAAAGATGAATAGAGACCACGGTTGACCTTGAAGAGCTCAGCCAGTGGCGAGGAACGGCAGGTAAACAGCAAGCACTCCATAAGTGCAACAAGGAACATATGAACAAGGGCCCTGGGAACCTAGAGGAAAGGGGGCCTGACAGCCTGAGAAAGGCTTCAGAGCAAGAGATGACGGTTGAGCTCAGACTTGACACGCACGTGGGGTGCCATCACCTCAGGCTCTTCACGTCACCCCGCGCACACAGGTTTGTTCCTCGGCAGGGTGTTTAAGAAATAACGTGTTCATCCAAATGGAATGAACCCAAAGGCGAAACACAGCAACCTAACCTTTTCCCATTCATTGGCAGCCGTGAATGATACACAGTGAAAATCAAACATCAGTTTTAATGGGCTGCAGACAAAAGTTATTTCACTCAAAAAACTTAAAAAAAAAAAAAAAGGAAAAGAAAAAATTAAGGGAATTCAGAATTTTAAAAAGTTTCTTCCAGCAAATGATCTGTGGGCTCCCTCTGACTTCCCCTCCATCCCAACATAACCCCGGTAGGTCTGCCACAGCTCACCGAAGACATGATTCTGAGAAGCTGGACAGGAAGACATGTTGACTATATAAAGTCATTTAAAAATCCAGAAGGGGAATGGGTTCATCAAAGAAACCACAAAACGAATGTATTGCCATGAAATCAAAATCTTTTAATCACATGAACAGTTACCCTCAATTTCTTTATTACATTAAAAAATGTTTACGTAGAGTTTACAGTTTTTGCAAAGTGGCAGCATGGTCGTGGATAATCATGATGATGCTATACATTCACACTGTGAATTGAAGAAGTATCGTAAAAATTTCACGGCACCTTACAAATCCTCGGTGAGAAGCCATGCACTGTCCTCTTCAAACAACGGACAGAGGGTCCCCAGGTCTACCGCACCACCCCTCTTTCCTGCCTGGATGGTGCTCACAATGGTATCCCAGTCTTTCTCAAGGGCTACCCCACCCCAGTTCCTGCCATATGCAATCAATCATCAGACCCCATGGTGGGCCACAGGGCTTGCGGACGAGGACGACCTCAGCAAGACAAAACACCCAGAGGCCTCCAACTGTGGAAGGCTTCTCCCCGTCCCAAACTGGCCTGGACTGCCCCCACTCCCGCCAGGACAGCCCGCTTGTGGCTGCGCCCTGAGGCTGGATCACGCCTGGGTATTGGCCCCACCAGGCTTTCCCTCGGGTGCCTCCAAGACCCCAGCGTGGCGCGCACCCTGTCTCCCTGGCACGACCTGGCACTGGTCCTCAAACCCACAGACACACGATCCTACCCACCTCAGCTTCTGCTCTATTTTCGGATTTCTAGTTTTGATGCATTATTTTCTATTCCTTTGTAAAATCTAACCACTGGCTCCAATCCAATGTCGCAGGGCTCGCCCCCCCAATAATTTTCCAAGAGTCCCCTCTGCCCCTAGCAGGCTCTGCCGCCTCCCAGCGACGGCCCCCGGTTTCCCAGGAAGCCTCGGGTGCCCACGCTCGGCGTCTTCCTCTCCAGCTACAAGGCGGCGGAGTGGGTCTCCGGCAGGTTCTCCTCCAACTTCAGCCCCAGGTTGTCGATGCCGATGCTGGTGACGGGCGGCACGTCGCTGTCCGCCGGCTCAGCCGTGCGCGTCGGGGTGGAGCAGTACAGCACGAAGCCCACCATGATGACGGTGAAGGACAGGATGTAGAGCCCGGAGAACTAGGAGGAGAACAGGCGGGGGGCTGTGGTCTCTGGCAGACGCAGGCCGGCTGCTGCCCTGGGCCAACCACGCGTTCTCGTGACCTTTGTTTCTGGAAGCTGCCTAAGGAGACGCCGACACCCCTAAACCCTCCGGTGCACGTGCGCGTGAAGACACGGTCTCGGGCATCACCTGCCCCATCAGCCGATCCCTGCGTCTCTAGGAAACGGAACTTCTGCCTTTCTCTGGGTTACGCCCAGCTGGACCTCCACCCTGCAACCAGCCCCACTCAGTGCAGACCATCAGAGGTCAGCCCAGACACCAGGAGAGAGCCAATCTAAGACCCTAAGCCCTGCTTGTAATGTGGCTATGAAACAGAGAAACACAGGACCCAGGATTAAATGTGGGCGAACAGAGAAGAAAAGTTCTCCACAACCCTTCGTGCATGCGAATGCGATAAAATCCAGCTTGTTAAAATTTAATAAATTATCTTCTTTCGGTAGACAAGGGTAACACAATCAGATTTATGGTGGACCGAGCAGGTAAGATTTTTAGAGCTTGAAGAACATCATTTTTTGGAAAAGTCTCAAACCCCAAGAGGTCACTGGTGTGAAGTGCAGTCGGACAAGCCCAGGGCGCGGAGCCTTGTGGGTGAGCCTCCCACCACCTGGGCTTCCGGAAGGACCAACTGCAGCGAGAGCCCATTTTGACAAACACACCATAAGGATGGACAGAGTTTCTGGTGACCTTCTCCCGCCCCCTCTGTTAGGAAAACAAACACCCAGAATAAAATGCAGTGACGACAAAAACACTAATTCACTGTTTATTATTACTGAAAAACGGCCTTCTGACATACCCCAAAGTTTGAATAAATAATAATATGCACTTTGCATATTTGCTCTTATTTGAATGGAGGATCCAGACAAAAGTTCAAGTATTAAGGAAAATAATAATTGTTTTTAACAGCATGAAAGATCAAAGAAAGAAAGAGAAGAGCTGAAGACTGACCAAGGATGATGTAGTAAAAATTAAGGAAACTATGTAACATAATTAATGTGCAATTAAACGCCCAGGATCATTTTTTTTTCTTGGTACAAGCAATTTTATGAGCAAATTTATGAGCAAATTTTATGAGCAAATTTATGACCACTCAAATTTATGAGTGGTCCTGCTAACCTGATTTCAAAGTTAAGAATGGAGGATGCTGGGGGTGCTTGGTGGCTCAGTCAGTTAAGCGTCTGACTTCTGCTCAGGTCATGATCTCGGGGTTATGGGGTTGAGCCCCGCTTTAGAATCTCCACTCAGTAGGGAGTCTCCCTCTCCCTCTACCCTCCCTACCACTTGTGCTCTCTCAGATAAATAAATAAAATCTTAATTAAAAAAAAAAAAAGAATGGAGCATGCTATTTTATTCAAGCCAACAAATGTTTAATTCACTTAAGATTTCAAAGTATGCCCCAAAGAGTACTAATGCCTAAAAAGAGTTCTAATAAGAAGGTGATAAAGAAAAACGATAAGAAAACATAACAGACTGGGAAAGGAAAGAAGAGGGGGAGAGAGGAGAAAGAACAAGATACACTCCAAAAAGTAGCAGGAGGAACTAAATAGAGTTTTGAAATGAGTATTATGTACAGTCCTGGTCATCTCCGGGCTTCTCTGAGTCACCACTGGCTTCTGCACGTTTATTTTCTAAAAATGCTCAATCACTTTTTAACCTTAAGCCTTTAGATATCTTTAAGGAATGGAAGAGCCACAGCCTTCCCCAAAGGAGGAAAGCCTTCACCAGATTCAGTGCAGAGTCAATGATAATGACGCGAGTCAAGCTTGGCTTGACACCCCAACCTGGCTTTAGTTCTTGGATCCAAACCAAGCATGGTCCTCACAAGCATGGCCAAACACAGCTGGCATTTAATAAATATTTGTTGGGGAAAAAGAAGATTCAGAGACTATTAGGGAAAATTAAACCTATTTAGATTACCCTTAACTTTCAAAGTCAGTATTATAAAGTCGGTATCTATGCCCTCCTATAAAAGGTTTACTGTTACCTGTAGGGAACATAACTTGTTCAAAACATGTCCTGTTTGGTTTGGTGGTTTTAAATGGTTGGATCCTCTTAAGAACCAGGTGATTAAATGGAGTCATTTCTCTTAGAAGGGAGAGACTCTGAGGGAATGAGGGAAGTCTCCTGAATTAGAGGCTCTAGCCTTTCTCTTCCTTCTTCTCAATCTTTTTTTTTCTTTTCTTTCTTTTTTTTTTTTTTCTTTTTTTTAATTCTACTGTTTGTGTCAGGATCTATACTGGAAGTTTCTTGTGGCTACTCTGGTCAGTAAGTATTTACTCAAGATCAATTCCAAAAGAGGCAGAGTCTGACACTGAGGAGTGCAGAAATTTTTAAACTTTTCAACTGTGGATTTTAAAAATCAGAGCCAAGGTTATTTTAGAAACTACAATTTTAAGAATTGGTGGTATACTGGGCTTATAACTGCCTTTAAAAACTGCTTCTAAAATGCTAGGTATTGAGCACCTGGGTGGCTCAGTAGGTTAAGAATTTGCCTTCAGCTCAGGTCATGATCTCTCAGGGTCCTACAATCGAGTCCCATGTCGGGCTCCCTGCTCCATGGGGAGTTGGCTTCTCCCTCTGTCTCTCTCTACCTCTCATGAATAAATAAATAAAATCTTTAAATAACTTTTTTTAAGCGCTAGGTATCTTCTTTAAGCTCTGAATGGTTTCCCACCTCTATAACTTACTCTGAAGATCACAGCAGACCCACTCTTTGCTCTACAAGTCTTGAAATGGCCTTTGAACAAAAACAATCAAATCTGATCTGGGTTAAGAGACATGCAGGGACAAAGAAACATAAACCAAAAGAACGGAGAAGGAATTTAACGTTCGCATGCTCTAATTTTGAGAATAACGGTTTAAAGTTATATGGTCAAAAAAATGAAATACAAAAAGGTTTTTCATGTCCAAGTTAAGAGCAGTTAAAGAGCAAATATCTACAGGAAAGGAGCTTATAACAGGTAGTGGCAGGTGTATTTTAAAAGCTTTTCTTTCTTTAACCTTACTTCCTCCTTCCCGCTAGGATAGTATTTTACTTAGAAGAAATTAAATTACTAAAGCTAAATCAATATATTTGGTTTAAAAAGAAAACGCACAGGGGCGCCTGGGTGGCTCAGTGGGTTAAGCCGCTGCCTTCGGCTCAGGTCATGATCTCAGGGTCCTGGGATCGAGTCCCGCATCGGGCTCTCTGCTCAGCAAGAAGCCTGCTTCCTCCTCTCTCTCTCTCTCTCTCTCTCTCTCTCTCTCTCTCTCTGCCTGCCTCTCCGTTTACTTGTGATCTCTCTCTGTCAAATAAATAAATAAAATCTTTAAAAAAAAAAAAAAAAGAAAAGAAAACGCACAGGTGAGTGGGGTCCTACTTTACATAGATAACCTATAACCATTAAGCTTAACTGCAGAATAGAAACAACATCGCCTCCTGGTGGCAGCCATGTGAAATGCAAGCACAGCACCACAGCTCACTTTTAAGGCTCATTTTGTAGCCCTTGGCAACTGTTCTCATTAAAAAAAAAAATAATAGGGGCGCCTGGGTGGCTCAGTGGGTTGAAGCCTCTGCCTCGGCTTGGGTCATGATCTCAGGGTCCTGGGATCAAGCCCGCGTTGGGCTCTCCGCTCAGTGGAGAACCTGCTTCCTCCTCTCTCTCTCTCTCTCTCTCTGCCTACCTGTGATCTCTGTCTGTCAAATAAATAAGTAAAATCTTTAAAATAATAATAATAATAAATTTTTAAAAATCTAGGCCTGTCAGGTCACTTCTCTGATTCACTCTGACATTTGTTACTTTTTAATGATGCAACAAAAAGTTACAAATACTCTTTCAGTCTAAGTTCAGGAACACCTTAACCACCAAGTTTGTAAAGATAACACCAAGTTCCTTTCATATGTAAGGCAAATGGTTTATATTTCTTAAGCAGAAATTTCTGAGAACCCACTTAACGAGGCTCTGTGAGTTCATGGCCAATTCCTGGGAATAGTGTAAAACAGTGCCAAGCAATTTCTGCCTGGGTATAAAATTCTACAAGGACAAAGAAATGTATTTGCTGTCCCCAAATGAAACTAAAAGTATCAAGCAACAGCCAACATTCTCGGTATTTGTTCAAATAACTGGGATAGCAAGCTCATCGACAAGCATTTACTGAAGGTATACTTAAGAAAGACAGATTTCCAAGGTAGCAGTTCTCAAAGTGCACTCCCAAGACCTTGAAGGTACCCAAGACCCTTTCAGAAGTCTATAACATCAAAACTTATTATATTATGAACATGATTCTATTTGCGTGGAGTGCAGATCGTCCAATGAGATTGTTGCCCAAAAAGATGAGGTTTTATTTGTGGATCTAAAACAGTAAAGACACCCACAGCTTCTTTTAGGCCAAGCAAGTGCTCCTATTTGAACACGATCTATTTGCTTACCTTATAGCCAAACAGAAAGAGTCCAAAGAAAAGACTGTAGAGGTCGGCCGTCAGGATGCCCAAGTTCACAGAGGTGGCACTGGTGACTTTAATCACTAGTGGCATGAAGCTGTACAGGCAAAACATAGAGAGGGCAAACGCCACAAACAGCAGAGCTGCAGAAAAAGCAAAGTGTAACAGCTAACATTACAGGAAGAAATCAGAAGGCAAAGACCCTTTTAAGGCTTGGCTGCCATCTACAATTCCCTGGCCCTTCCACAAACTCTCTACAGAGCCACTTGCTAACGCTCAGCATTGCAAATGAGGTACAGAAAGCCCTCAGGGGAAAAAAATAGTCATAATAATAACAAGATACGACAGACACCGAGGAAGGACTTCAAAATCACAACAAGGTGTTCGATGGTGAAGTCCGTGGGGACTTGCTCATGGTGTGAATGGTTCAGCAGCTCTCATCACTGGCCCCAACCGCCCACCCCAGAGAGCGTGATGCTGTGATAAAAGGTCAATAAAAGCAGAATCACTATCAAGAAAAATCACCATTGTCTTTCGTTTGCTTTTATATGGTTCAATGGTTGGCATGATTCGTGTCACTGGATTCAGAATAAAGCATTTTTAGTCACCAAAGGCAGCTTATGCTCATTACCTTGTGCTCACGTCACTAAATTCAGCGCTCTCCAAAAGCACGGTATGACCATCCTCTTCAGGGCACAGCTAGTGACTGCTCAGCTTTGCAACCACTCCTTCAATCCCACCCCCAGACTCAACACACCCCCACTCACACTCACTCACATTCACGCACACTCGCTCACACTCTCACAAGCCAAGTTCTTTAACTGAATCAAATTATGTAAGCACAGCCTACAAACTTCATGACATTTCACGGACTGTTTCTAACTTCCTTCCACCCATCATTAAATAAGGTTGGAGGAGTCCTTCCTAACCGTTCCCTCACTATTTGCTACATTGTTTGTTTGTGCAGATGCCCAGGAACGTCAGGTGAGAGTCATACGGAAGGCGGTGGGTGATTCCACGCCGTCAGAGTATTGGGGTTAATGTTTCACGAATTACATGGAGCAGACAACCTTCAAACGAGGTTTGAGGACTCGCGACGCAGACCTAATGCAAAGTGAGTGTGACCAAAGGTCAGTTGGTCTTGTTCAGAATTCCTGGTAAAGAAAAGCTCTTCCTGGGGGTAAAGATTAAGAATTAACTCCTGTGAAGGTTTATTTACGAGTTCTCAGGGAAAACTCAATGTAAAACCCTGGAGACCTCTGGGTACCACACTGCTCTGTGATTTTACAGAAATGGTTTAATATTACGTAAATGAAGTATTTATTTCTCGACGTGTACTTTTGTCACTCAAGAGGAAAGGCTACTGACTCAGAGGAAGACCACGTATGTACATACCGATCTTCCAGTCCCACGGAATGCCGGCGATATCCTTATATTCCACGATCAACCTGAGAGCAAAACCAGAGAGAACCACAAACTCATTGTCACTAGCTTATAGGCATTTTAGGTGCTCTCCTCCAGCTAAGGTGAGGAATTATGTTGAGTTTTAAATTTTTCTTAGTGTATAAAAATAAGTATCTTTAAGATAAATGACAACGAATAAAAACAAAGGAGCCCACAAACATGCTCAAGGCCCTTCGAGGCACTTTTCAAATAGCACCCAGCATGAGATTATGCTTTCCATTTGAACAGGGAGTTAATATCTTCTGTTAATAACTGAAAAATAAAGTCTGTACTGGGACTGCCTATACCACACCGTAAGCAGAAATCCTAAGCCTCACGAGCACGTAAGAAAACAAGGTGTGATTCTCGATATTTCAACAATCTTCTAATCGTTAGCCAGCTGCTGATTTCACATGGGAATCTGGGCCAAACCACAATGAATGTCGGTAGCTGGAAAGGACTCGTGTACCACAGATGGGCTTATTTTGTTTTGAAGGGAGACTTTAGACTCTTACAGCTGTATGCCGCTGATCACTGTTCCGAATAAGCCCACCATCCCTAAAAACTCCTGTCTGCTCAGCTTCTTCACAACGTACTCTTCACACACGTTAGACACAGCATAGAGGGAAGCGCCTAGAAGGACCAAGATGTCACCAATCAGGACGTTACTGCCTACAGGAAGACAAGACACAAAAAGGTACACAGCGATAAGAGAGGGGACCCTTCTCGCCTGGTTCTAGGAGTTGATCTGGTTCACATCCATTTGAATAAGATTTTACAGAAGGGGAGACCCTGGTTTCTAGAAGTTTAAAGACTCTTACTCCTCTCACTTTCTGGCATAATTCTGCCGTGATTTTTCATATTCTGACCCCTCGGGAGATGACGCGACTGGAAGACGGATAATGTTAAGGCCTTAGGAAATGATTCTATGACAAAGAAATTAATGGAATTTAGGGAAGGGAATTAACTAAAGCTACAGGGAAGGAAGCTAGGTAGTCAAGGTCGTCTTCTCTCAATCCAAGGACACCGTGAAGTCACTTGTAGACTAGGTAGACTCAGACACCATATTTAGATTTTATAGCATCATCCGAACTTTGACCCGAAGGAAGTCCAAGTGTTCTCATTCACGGAGCAACTGGAAAGAGGTCAGTCACCCAGTGGACAGAAGCTTCCTTCTGATAAAGAGCCATGAATCTACAGTAGGATTTCTTTTTCTTTCTTTCTTTTTTTTAAAGATTTTATTTATTTGACAGACAGAGATCACAAGTAGGCAGAGAGGCAGGCAGAGAGAGGGGGAAGCAGGCTCCTTGTGGAGCAGAGAGCCCGATGCGGGGCTCAATCCCAGGACCCTGAGATGACCTGAGCCAAAGGCAGAGGCTTAACCCACTGAGCCACCCAGGCGCCCCTACAGTAGGCTTTCCAGTAACTAATCCAAATGGATGGGCCAAAAGAGGATTATTGCAAATATTTAAAGAAACTTCTCTCTCATGAGACAAAACAAAACTATTTAGTGTGACAAAAAGGAGCATGGACGATGGGCGGGCAGGAATGCAAAGCATGCTTGGTGGACCGTGTCCCGACAGCAGAAGCCAGTAAATGTGAAAATAAAACTGAAAAGACAGTTTAAGCAAGACATGTCTTCCGTCTTTTCCCGTAGAGCTTTGCAATACGGAAGCGAAAACACAAGCAACACTGTTTTCTGTGACCGAAGCAGAAGGACTGCAGCCTCACCTGAATTGTCCTCCCTCCCCGCCAGGATGTCTGCACCGACCATCGTCCCCACACCCAACAGACAGACAGCCACGGCGATGAAGTGGGTCGCTCTGTATCTTGCGTAAAGAATAAACCACGAGAGAGCCATCAACACAGGGATCCCAAAGCAGTCCAAGAGCTGCAAGGAAGGAGACACAAACAGCGTGAGCCTTCTGTCCAGCTAAAACATGGGTGACTCGTGCTCGGAGCCTGCCTTTATTCCTGCCCGTCCGGTATGTCTCGACGGCGATCTACCGGGATTACCCGGGTTTACCTTCCCCTGGATGGACTCATTGTATCTTCACAGCCCTGTGAGACTGAAACCACGGTCCCCATTTTACACATGAGGAAAACCAAGGCGCAGTTGGGTTAAATGAGGTGCTCCGAATCCCACAGCTGGAAGCGGGAGAACCAGTGGCTGACCCCAGGGATTCTGTCTCATAGACTGTGTTGTATCTCTACCCTCCAGCGCATGTTTCTTCCCCCGTCCAGCAGGCAGACCTGCCCTCCCTCACTCGACCAGTACTTCTGCACCTCAGGTCGGGGAGACCTTAGGAGAGGAGCTGGAGTGCAGAGAACGAGAGAGACACAGCCCAAGCCCTCAGGAGCAGACAGAAGGCTAGAAAGACACAGAATAAATAGTCACACAAGCAGGTATTTAACTGCTGTTGGGCTAAGAGCCACCGAGAGGAACAGGAGACTCTCAGAAAGCCCAAGGACACCATCTCCCTGACAGAGGGGCCAACCCCACCATAGCTCACAGCAAATCGATATTCCTCCATCACCCAATGATCATGGGTCCAGAAAAACCCTCTCCACGCCTAATAATATGGCCAGACTACTAGGCAATGCCAAAAATCACAGCAAATTCAAAATCACTTGTAAGATTAAGGGGGGGAAAATGGAGATTTTATTCCCTCCATTCTTGAATTCACAAATCATGTGAAGTACATTCAAGGATAAAATATATTCCGTATGCTAATAATAGTCCCAAACCTGCTTTACCGTTCCCCCTGTTCTTTTTTTTTTTAACCCTGACTTGGATTCTCTCTGTGTCTGTCTCCTTTTGGACAAGGCCCTAAATCTCCCGCAGCCTCGTCGAGCCCATCCCCGGCTGCTGACTGATTGCCTTTTGCTGCGGTGTCAGTCCTGGAGGCCGGTGCGCCTGGTGCGGGAACGGGCACCTCGCCTTGTTATTTATTCCAGCTGCAGAGCTCCAATCCCCTAAGTGCTTTACGGAGCCAGCCTGAATAACAGACCATTAAACGATGCAAACGATAACAGCCTGTCCCGGAAGACGCCAGCACAATCCAGCCATAATGACTTAACAAAGTCTAAACGATGTTCCTTAAACAAAAAAAAGTAAAAAAAAAATAAAAAAAGATCCCTCTCTAAAGTCTCACAGGAGACTCCCTATCCTTAAATTGTGTCTTAAAATTGAACTTAAATTTATTCTATTCTGGGGGCGCCTGGGGGGCTCCATCGGTGAAGCCTCTGCCTTCGGCTCAGGTCATGATCTCAGGGTCCTGGGATCCAGCCCCGAGTGGGGCTCCCTGCTCAGCGGGGAGCCTGCTTCTCTCTCTGCCTCTGCTTACCGCTCCCTTGTTTGTGCTCTCTCGATCCCTCTCTGTCAAATAAATAAATAAATAAAATCTTAAAAAGAAATGTGCTCTATTTTCAACAATTTGGGGTGGGCCATGAGTGGCCATCTAAGGGACCTGCCTACGCCATGCTCCCTGGCCAGTCCTCCTTGGCGTCACAACCGGAAATGAAGAGATCAGACCAGATGATCTCACAGGTTCAAAAGTTCCACTTCTCATCTGCTCTCTAGCACACCGGGCCATCTACCTACATGGACTCTCCTTCTTACATACTCTTGGTGATGGCTGTCTTCTCCTTGATGAGTTCAGTCTCAAGAGCCTCCCTATTTAACTTAATCTTTAAAAATTATTGGGGTCCCTGGGTGGCTCAGCTGTTAAGCAGCTCCCTTCGTCTCAGGTCATGATCCCAGGGTCCTGGGATCAAGCCTCACGTTGGGCTCCCTGCTCGGCAGGAAGCCTACTTCTCTCTCTCCCACTCCCTCTGCTTGTGTTCCCTCTCTCGCTGTGTCTGTCAAATAAATAAATTAAAAAAAAAAATTATTGTCCAGCCACAGTCCGCAAGGTATGAAGTCAGACAGCCAGCGGAGGGAGGCACAGATACAAAACTGAGTTAGACTTTGTTAGAAATACTTTATTAGACATGGAGCAGAAAGGACAAAGTGAGATAGAAGGAGGCCTTAGAGAATGGAGGACGGGGTGTCAAACAGCACTGTGTTCTAGGAAGAACAGAGCAGCCCAACGGAGGAGAAGGTGGCCGTGGGTGGGGAAGGAACAGAGGGGAAAAGAAGGAACAGTGGTAAAGCGGGAGGACACAGGGGCAGAAACTTAGCCCAAAGGGTGCCCACAGGCACGATGTAAGCCTCCCGTAAAACACTCCGTCCATGGTCGCCACTCCAGCATCTGCAAAGGAATCCTTAAGGTGGAGGTTCAGAGACCCCCAGAGCCCAACTTCCTTCCTTCTCCCCAAACTGCAAATTTACTCAAGTAGAGAATCATCTGGAAGAGCCCCAGGGACAGTCCGAACCACCTCAGCAGGGAGCTGTGCCTGCCAGATGGCCTTTTGGTCATGGACTCCTTGAGAGGACCAGAGCACGTAACTTGTGACGACCAAATGCTTGTTTTTCTAAGAGGCTAGAATGGAAGAAACTGTTTTCAATAATCTAAAGCATGAACCTCAGTCAGAGACCCAACTGTTAGGGTTTTGCTTAGCTGCGTTTAGACCTTGTACCAAGTCAAAACTGGTCATTATCGGTCATCCAGAGTTCCTGGAAATTATAATCAAGTAATTGTGTACGAGGAGGGTAGATGTGACTAGGAAATGCCATCTTCTATTTAAGTGTACGCTTATTACCCAGAGCTAAAAGCACAGGTAACCCTATTTGTGAGGAACTTGATCCTTTAGGTAACTCTTGGTTTTAACAGTTTGTTTTTTTTTTTAAGATTTTATTTATTTATTTGTCAGAGAGAGAGAGAGAGAGAGAGAGAGATCACAAGCAGGAGGAACAGCAGAGAGAGCAGAGAGCCCGCTGAGCAGAGAGCCCGATGTGGGGGCTTGATCCCAGGACCCTAGAATTATGACCTGAGACGAAGGCAGACGCTTAACTCACTGAGCCACCCAAGCATCCCTACCTCCTGGCTTTAATTTTTATGAATGCTGGGTTTTCCTACATGCCTCCTGTGATATCTGTCTTAACTCTAATTTCCCCAAACCAAAAGGTCTGCTGAAGCCAATCTTAGCATGATTAGCACGATGTTACGGAAGAGAAAATATTTAATATGATGCATTCAGATAATGGTAGCATTTAATGTATATTCACATTGGGAAAGTACTGAATTTTCAACAGTCCTCACATCTTCCAAGCAAAATAAGTCTAATTACACTTTAATTTTTCCAGAGATGAGATAAGGACACCTCTGTTTCATACAGTGAGAAAACTGATACATCAGAAAATTACAAATTTAGGGGCACCTGGGTGGATCAGCCAGTGAAGGGTCTGCCTTCAGCTCAGGTCATGATCTCAGGGTCCTGGGATCGAGCCCCACATTAGGCTCCCTGCTCAGCGGGGAGTCTGCTTCTCCCCCTTCTCCTCACCCCAGCTAATGTTCTCTTTGTCTCTCACTCTCCTTCTCAGATAAATAAAAACCTTAAAAAAAAAACTTACAAATTTATTAATTGTGAAGACTAAACCTGGCATTGGAGTCTCTCACTCTCACTTCCCTTCAGGAAACCTTAGTTGTTCACAGGGGTGACTCACTGTCATGATACAGCCCAGAGTTCGCTAACATCAAGACAACTGAATCAGTCTTCCTCAACACCTAGCTAAAAAGTACTGCTCTGCAGGAACATTTTTCCTTCAATGCAGCAAGAATAAACCTAAAAAAGGAAAAGGGACATCAGTTTTACCTCTGGCTACTCAAGGTGCGTAATCTCTACCCCCAAATATCTACAGGGTTGCTTCTGACGACTCCAATGGCTCGTTTTGTCTCGAATATCTACTTCCCTAGCAAACATTCACTTTTCTGTGGCACAAAAGTACATACCCTTTATATGCCATCTTCAAACAAACTTAAAAAAGAACTCTTGTCAACAGCACAGCATCAATTGCCAACTAAATATTTATGCTTATTTTGGTAGCAACTGTTTAATTCCGTAACAGCTTTGGCAGTTTGGGAACTGATTAACTTGTATACATTTTCTTTAATTCAGGGAAATTTTACTCATTAGCACCTATGTTCCGTGAAGAAAGAGACAGCGTCCACTGTGTTTATGTTTTTTTACAAGGAAATGGCTTTTCCATAAAATTGGGTTAGCACATATGGGTTCAGATTCTTCTCTTGAAGCTGAAAAACCCACACGGGTCAGAGGAGGGCCCCTCACCTGGACACTGGTGAGAGTGGTGTACTGGTATGCTCTGACGATCAGGTAATTAGCTTCCACATCTGCTAGCCCGAGCAGGACGTACTTCCACCATTTTCTCTTCAAGATGGATAAAAGGTTATCGCTACCTGGTTGAAAGAAATCCGGGTTGGTACATGTGCCTTGAAAATGATGTTATGCACGTCGATTTAAAGATTAAAGAGTTGAAGTAAAGGTTTACTATGTCTTTTGAATGTGGTCACTCCTTTAAAAAAAAAAAAAGATTTTATTTATTTATTTCACAGAGAGAGACACAGCGAGAGATGGAACACAAGCAGGGGGAATGGGAGATGGAGAAGAAGGCTTCCCACCAAGTGGGGAGCCCGATGTGGGGCTCAATCCCAGTACACTGGGATCATGACCCAAGCCAAAGGCAAATACTCAACGACTGAGCCACCCAGGTGCCCTGAATGTGGCCATTTCTAATTTCCATTATTCATAACCAAAATGCCTAAGAGAGTTTAGCAAGTTGTTAGATTTCTTCTATTACAAGACCCAAGCTAAGATGTCCGCATAGACCAAGGGTTTAAAGAAACCACCAGAGAGGGGCGCCTGGGTGGCTCAGTGGGTTAAAGCCTCTCCCTTCAGCTCAGGTCATGATCTCAGGGTCCTGGGATCGAGGCCCGCATCGGGCTCTCTCCTCAGCGGGGAGCCTGCTTCCCCCCTCTCTCTTTGCCTCTCTGCCTACTTGTGATCTCTGTCAAATAAATAAAATCTTTAAAAAAAAAAAAGAAAGAAAGAAAGAAACCACCAAAGAGAAAGTAAGTAGGAGAAAAGGGGTTAAATTTCATTTCCTACTGTAACAGAAATATAATAACCAGGTATGGGTTTGAATGCTGTCATTCCTGACAAGCTACAGGTTATCCTAAAAAATCAAATGTTTTCTTATGAATTCAATGGCTATTTAACATCTGCATGTGGTCATTCTTTTGGAAGAGATGTGCTTTCCAGAGAAAATTAAGTCAGTGGTAAGTTCGTAAAAAAGATTCGGTGGCATCACTGAACAAACACCTTTTACCCCCAAATTCTACTTATTCAAGTTAATGGCAATTCAATTCTTTGAAGAAGTTAGCAGACAGGAGATATATAATTAGCATGTATATGAGAAGACTTTATGGTAAAAATAACCTACAAGTGGGAATTATAGCCAAATGATTATTATTAAAACCCAGTTGGCAGGAACATCCTGAAAACACAGTCAGTCTTCTCAACATGACATGGCAGACACCCACCCACCATCCCACAGGGGACCTCACTGATATACTTACGAGTCACACTGACTCCCTAAAGGCCAATACTACAAAGGAGCAAAGTCTAGCCCTATTGACCATGTACCCATGCATCTAATTCCAATTCCTAAGCTCTTGCCAAATTTGGCACTTTCCCCTTAAGACATTTTCCCCTCTCCCCCAACTGGTTTCCACTTTCTTTCAAAAATAAGTCGGTTAGGGCACCTGGATGGCTCAGCTGGTTGGGCGTCTGCCTTCGGCTTGGGTCATGATCCTGGAGTCCTGGGATCGAGTCCCGAATCGGGCTCCCTGCTCAGCAGGGAGTCTGCTTCTCCCACTGACCTCTCTCCTTTCATGCTCTCTCTCTCAAATAAATAAATAAAATCTTAAAAAAAAAAAAAAAAAGTCACTTATCCCGACACTGGAATACCATTGTGCATGTTAAGGTTCATATGACGTAAGGATTCACAAGCACTGGTGAATTCTTTTTTTAATTTTTTTTTTATTTGACAGACAGAGATCACAAATAGGCAGAGAGGCAGGCAGAGAGAGAGGAGGAAGCAGGCTCCCCACTGAGCAGAGAGCCCGATGTGGGGCTGGATCCCAGGATCCCGGGATCATGACCTGAGCCGAAAGCAGAGGCTTTAACCCACTGAGCCACCCAGGAGCCCATGCATTGGTGACTTCATCATTCACCTTAAAATGATGAAGACGGAAGTATTGCCCCTCCTGATCAGTTGATGGGTTACCCATCGTCTTCACGTTTCTAAGTTCCATCTCATTTCATTTATTTTTAAAAGCCATGCCCTCCTCTCGTGGGAAGGACGTCTGTCATGACTAGCAGCCCTCAGTGTGGAACGGTTGTAAGAGGATGGGCCCAGAGGCAGCCTAGCTGGGTCAGAATCCGGCTCCAGTTCCTACCTACATGACTCATGGCCCGTTACCTAAGTGCTGCATGCCTCAGTTTCCTCATCTGCAAAGTGGGGGTAACACTAATCCCCACGTGCTTCACTGGGAGTGAGGTGACACATCACCAAAGTGAGTTAATCAATTAAAATGATGCCTGGCACGAAAGTGTCCACCAGAATCTCGCTTTACCCATTTTCTGTGTCGTTAGCTACAAATCATATTTCTACAATGATTCTAAAACAACTTCACTCAGGCATCTGGGTGGCTCAGTCAGGCAAGCCTCGGACGCTTGGTTTCGGCTGACGTTGTGATCTCAGGGTTGTGAGATAGAGCCCCGCATCGGGCTCCTCGTTCAGCAGGGGGTCTGCTTGAGATTCTCTCCCTCTGCCCCATCCCCTGCTTACACGCACACACTCTCCGTCTCTCTCTATAATAATGAAATCTTTTTAAAAAGAATGATAAATTATTTTTTTAAGATTTTATTTATTTATTTGACACAGAGGGAGAGAGACAGTGGGAGAGGGAACACAAGCAGGGGGAGCAGCAGAGGGAGAGGGAGAAGCAGACTCCCCGCCGAGCAGGGAGCCTGATGCGGGACTTGATCCCAGGACTCTGGGATCAGGACCTGAGCCGAAGTCAGACGCTTAACAAATGAATCACTCAGAGGCCCCAAGAATGATATATCCTTAAAAAACAACAACAACAACAAAAACCAGCCAGCGATAAAGATGTTAATTCCTTGCCAGTTCCTTGTCTTTGTCTCCCTTAGGACACAGACTTCATGTACCTGCAACCAGTGTTCCACTTAACTGGAAATATATATTTTGGAGAGTGAGGCTCTTTTTAAGGGCTGTTTAGTATTGTCTCTTAAATACCAACCACGGGAGAAAAAAACAAAACCTTACTCGTAATGGCATTTACAGTTTTTTTTATTTTAATTTTTTAATTTTCTTAAAGTAATTTCTACACCCAATATGGGGCTCAAGAGTCCCACACTAAGCCAGCCAGGCACACCAGCACTTTTTTATATTTTGACAACTTCTACTGGGACAGTTTGGAGCTACCTGTTTTAATCAACAATTTCACCGAATTATACCTAAATCTCCATAAATTTTCAGAGCATTCAGGGGTCTCATACTTATCTAATAACTTCTATGAAGAACAGTTTCCTGTTCTTGGTTTTTACCTCATTTTATTTTTTTTAATATCTAGAAGCCAAAACATTTTTACGAAGATAATTTGTTGAAAAGGTCATCCTCACATTTGACCTACCTGACTGAAACGCCAGAGTCACTGTATAAAAGAGAAACAGCAGGCAGTAGTTGATAAAGCTCTGGAGCATGGGGGTGTTCACTTTGTATTTTTCTGCCAGGAACTGGCTGGTGATGGCTGTCCCGCATATGCACAAGGACAACATCTGACCCAGGGCAATTGTCTTCAAGATATTCCTAGAAAATAAAGGAGAAAATCAGAACAACTCCCAACTAAGCTTTACACACACACACACACACACACACACACACACACACACACACAGAGGCTCAACACGAAGAAATATTCTAATTATCCCAGGTGGTTCTTCAGTTCACTTCATTGCTTACTTCACATGCACTAAAACGAAAGTTTTGTATTTCAAGAGACTCTATCTTTGCTCTTTTACATTTCTGATTTTCCCCCTCATTCCCACCAAAAAACATATTCCCCGCCTTCACTGACCACACAGAGATCGTTTGGATTACTAAGTGATGTCATCTACCATTTAAAGTATGTGGGTGATTTTTTCTTTTTTTTTAAACGTTGACGCTAGTTTTAAATTCTCCCCATGCATGAAGTGTTCACCACTTTCTCAACCTTTCATTTTCCCGGAGACTTGATTTCTTCAAGAAGCAATGGCTTTCAAGGTTGCCTGCAGGTTTGAATCAAGACTTTTCGAAGGTTTTATTGCTTATTTATTTTAGAGAGAGAGAGTGAGCATCGCACACATGCAGGCATGAGTGGGGGGAGGCGTAGAGAGAGACCCACAAGCAGACTCCCCACTGAGTGCAGAGCCTGATGCAGGGCTTGATCCCACGACCCTGAGATCCTGACTTGAGTGGAAATCAAGAGTCCGACAGTAACCGACTGGGCCACCCAGCACCCCTGAATCATGGAGACTGTGAATGCCAATGTTCAGCTGCGCCTGGATGGACCGACCACATCCTTGTCTCTGGCAGTGGGTCCCAGGCGTCGGGGTCCCAGGAGTGGATGATGCGCCAAGCTTCCCAGGTTATTCCAGTGTGCAGCCAGGACTCTGAATCACGCTAGCGGCTGACACTTTGGATTCAGAGAAGAATAAGACCCAGACTCTACCTTTTGGCATTTAAAGAAAGAAGCGTCTTAACAACCAACGAAACCACGTCACCGTCAGTGGAAAGTAGAGGACGGTGTGAAAGGTGCCACAGGGGCAGAATGTAGAGAACCCAGCAGCCCGTGAAACCTCAGGGGGAAGTATTGAAAATGATCTCTGGGTTTCTTTCTTTCTTTTTTTTTTAAGATTTTATTTATTTATTTGAGAGGGCAGGGAGAGTGAAAACGAGCGAGCACAGGGTAGAGAGGGATAGATGGAGAGAGAATCTTAAGCAGACTCTGAGCTGAGTGCAGAGCCCGCCATGGGGCTCGATCCCACGACCCTGAGACAATGACCTGAGCCAAAACCAAGAGTGGGACGTTCAACCATCTGAGCTGCCTAGGGTTAGGGTTTGTAGAATAAATGACTGGGCAGATACCAGGAAAAACAGGAAGAGGTTTGTGACAGGAGGACTCTAAGAAGGTCCCCAGGGAGTCTCTGCTTCCTGGTAGCTTTGCCCTGGGTGATCTCCTCCTGAGTGTGGGCAGGACCTGTGACTTGCTTCTAACCACTGGAATACAGTACAAGTAATGGGATGTCATTTCCACGAACATATTCCTAACGTCATCACTTCCATCTTGCAAGTCAACTCTACTCTCTCCCCTGCTGGATCCCATGAAACATGAAAGACCCACGTGGAAAGGAACTGAAGGTGCGTTCTGGCCAAACCCCAGCAAGGAACCGGAAACATCAGCCCACGCGTCGGCAAGGAAAGGAAACTTGCTAATGTCCTCGTGAGCTTAGAAGCAGATCTGTCCCCGCTGGAGGCCGCAGCTGGGTCGCCAGCCCTGGCAGACACCATGACTGCAGCCTAGTGAGAGGCCCCTAAGCCAAGGGCAGAGCTAGACCTCGCCCTGATGCCTGATCCCCAACACCTGTGTCTTACAAAGGTCACAAAGTCTGCGACAATGTGTTACCCGGTAACAGATAACAAAGTTGAAACTCTGGACTGCATAAAGTTAGACCACATCTGTTTTCTCTCCACTACACATCCAGGGCCTGGCGCTTTGCTGTCCCTCAGTTAAGTATGTGTTGAATGAATGTAAATGGATAAAGAAATTATCATATACGCTCAAATTTATGGTACCTCCAAATATAAGACACTTCTCTAGTTTTCCAGTGAAACCCAAGAGTCAGAGAAAAACTAGAAATTATGGGAATGCCGTGATACAGAAGCTAAAAGTGGAAACACTTTTTTTTTTTTTTATTTTTTTTTATTTGACAGAGAGATCACAAGCAGGCAGAGAGGCAGGCAGAGAGAGAGGAGGAAGCAGGCTCCCCTAGAGAGCAGAGAGCCCGATGCGGGGCTTGATCCCAGGACTCTGAGATCGTGACCTGAGCCGAAGGCAGCGGCTTAACCCACTGAGCCACCCAGGCGCCCCGGAAACACTTTTTTTAAAAGGAAGAGATCATCAATATGATAGTATCAAAAACTACAGAGAGAAGGGGCGGCCTTATGGCTAAAGAGACAGAGTTGGACTGGCAAGCTGGAAGTTTCTCATCGCTTTCAAAGAAAGCTTTTGGCTAGTGGGAATGCCTAAAGTCAGATTCCGGTGGGTGGGGTGCATAGATTATGAGCCACTGAATGCATCAAGCAGAAATAACTGTTTTTGTTTTTGTTTTTAATAATGAAAAGGAGAACAGAAATAAGGAAAGAGTTTGAAGAATACACAGCATTTGAAGACAGGTTTATTATTATTTATTATTATATAATTATTATTATATTATTTATTATTATTATCATCTCATGAAACATGGAAGTTTAAACATATCTGGGAGATGAGCAGAAGGCAGTGTGAATGAAAACTTGAAGACTGACCAAAAAGAAACTGAAAGGAGATAGTAAAGACAGCTCCTGGAAGGATCAGGAAACAGGACTGAGAACCGCCTTTATTCAAAATGTTCCTATAAATCCTTCCAGTGTTGCTCAGAAGCAAAGTAGAAAATACCAAAACTGCAGCTGAAGACAAAGAATATCTGTTCTAAGAGTTTACAATGTATTTTTCCCCCTGGAATGTTTATTTCAGTAATTTGCAACTAACTCAAACAATCCTAGCCCAGGGGCCCAAAAACAAAAGGGAAGCTTGCTGGGTGAGTCAAGCCTAAGTGAACATACTGGAAGAGTCTTTGCCATGTGTCAGGACAAGAAGAGAAAATCCAAGGGGCGCCCGGGTGGCTCGGTCGGTGAAGTGTCCGACTTGATTTCAACTCAGGGCATGATCTCAGGGTAGTGGGATCAAGCCCCACGTCCGGCTCCACACTGAGCATGGAGCCTGCTTAAGACTCTGTCCCTCTTCTTCGGCTCCTCTGGCCGTTCATACATGCGCTTGCTCTCTCTCTCTCTCTCAAATAAAAATAAAAATAACAGAAACAAAAAACCCTTAAGAGACACACTCTGTGCCTCAGAGGTTCAGAGTCTACTAGGAATAAACAGGAATGTAAACCAGGAATTAGGACAAGACAAGTGCTATAATGCGCTGGCTTACAAAACTTCAAGAGTTCACCAGACAAGCACAGCAAGAAAAGGCATGCTAAGCAGAAGGAACAGCATACACTAAGGCACAGAGCCCTAAAACAGTAGGGCACATTCAGGGATTTCAAGTGGGTTGGTGTAGCTGCAAAGAAGGTGAAAAGAGGAAAATGGCAGCAGATGAAGGCAGGAAGAGTCCACACAAGCCAGATCAACACGGGCCTTGGGTCCAACACTCTAAAGTTGGCATCTTATCTTGCTGGGGGTGAGATCACTGAGATCTTCTGAATAGGAGGGAGTGAAGTGACCAGCACATCAGTGACTGAGCATTCCTGGGTCCCTAAATATGTCATAGCACATAGCACCAAAACCTTACCCTTAATGCCTCACATGAAAACCAGTTAAAGAGGAAAGTTGACAGAGAGCAGAGTCTAGAAGAGTACCCGGTTTTCTAGATCAGACAGCTGGACAGATCACAATATGGTTAGCCAAGACCCCAATGGCAGCAGGAAAAAGGCACATCTGGAAAAGAGAATAACTCCATTTGGACATGCTGGAGTTTGTGTAATTATGAGACGGTCAAGGAAAAAATATCCAGTAGACAGTTGAGAGCCGGGAGGAAGGACTGGGTTGCAGAAATAAATTTGAGAATTAAAAGCATAGAGATGGCAACTGAAGTTGGAATATAAATAATGCTAAGACATATACATTAAAAATAAATAAATAAATAAAGAGATTTTAAAGAAAGAAAGAAAGAAACAAACAAACAAACATTCTGGGAAACAGCAACACTAAGGAGCCAGAGGAAGAAAGGGAATTAGAGATAGGGATGGAGAGGCATGTCCAGAGAAGAGGGAGAGAACAAGGGAGGAAGACCATTCTGGAAGCAGGAGAAGACAGCATTTTAAAGAGAAAGTGCTCTCCCATTCGGGCTGTAGCAAATTTCTCCTAACTGCACCACTCTCCATGGATCCAATCTCTACTCCCTAGCAGGAGTCAATGTTCCAAATGTTAATGGAATGTTAAGGGGATCACCCCCACCCTTCCTGAAATCTCTCAGCAAGGATCCCTTCATCCCTAAATGAAAGCCAAGCCTTAAAATGGCCTGCAGTGCACCCCATCCATCTGACCCCAAATTCCCTTTGCCGGTCTCACTGGGGACTACTCTCTCACAGCTTTAATTATTGCTTTTTTAAACTTCTATAAGATACTCGACATAAAACAAAGTATAATGTATAGCCAACACACATGGATGTATCTACCAGGGAGCCTGGGAACAAAATATTGGCAACATGGACACATCCCCATCCGGCTCGCCCCAGCCTCAGCTCTCGGAGGTAACCAGCTGCCCAGAACTGGGCATCTATCTATGCCATGCATTTCCCTGTATTTTAATATTTATGCGAATATCCCTAAGCAATAAACAGCACTGCTCTGCTTGTTTTAAAATTTTATATAAACAGCATAACACGTAAGTACAGTTTTGTTGCAACTTGCTATTTTGATCAACAGTGTACAAGAGTCATCCATGTCCACAGGCTAGTTCTGGTTCATTCCTTCCTAGTACATGATCCTATCACTTTCTCCATTCCCTTCTTGATACTTAGGTTGTATTCTAAGGTGTGTGTGTGTGTGTGTGTGTGTGTGTGTGTGTGAGCTCTTATAAATAATGCCTCCACAAACATTCTTGCATACTGTCTCCCCCGACTTATCTAAGAGTTTTTCCGGTTCTTAGCAAACTGCTGCAGGCGTGTTGCTGATATGCTAATACATAATCTCAGGATGGCGGGACCTAAGCTCTTGGGATGGCCTGGCAGGGACTACTCAGGGTATCCTGCAAATAGAATGACTTCCTGTTTGTTGCACGAAGTTTAAAGGAATCCTTGGCTCTGGAGAAACATCTCAGAGTGGAACGGCTGCTCTTAAGCTCACAGAAGCATCATCCATTTTGTTTTGCTCGGTGCCCCTTGAAAGGTTCTCTTACCACTTGTTGTTTACTCTGTTACTCTCGAAAGGAAGGAAGTGCAGGATCCCTACCCTTCAAGGGGAAGAACGGTATCAGTCACTGGCCAGATGCAAAGACGTTTTTCAGGCTCTGGAAGGACACTTTAAGTCAGGTGAGCAAGGAGCTCAGGACTTGCTCCCACAAGGGTAGGAGTCTTTCTAGGGAGGCTGCGCCCGTCACCCGCTGATGAGGCAAACGACGCCAGGGTTCCAACCTCTTCCTCTTGTGCTCACGTCTTTCTAAAGGAGACACTGATTCTAGATTTTAGGCTAAACAAAAGAAATTCGCTACTTGGTCTGCCTAGAGCACCAGGAGATGACTGAAGTCAAAGAGCCAAAGCCAAAAAGTGGGAAAGTGTATTCATTCATTCTGTGTCACTGTCCCCGGCTCCGTACTCCCTCAGGAATCACGCAAGGAAGGACACCTGCACGAAGCAACGGTCCCAGCTCTCCCGTACTTCGTCGTTCAGCTGATATCGCTGCACAGGACACGTTCTCCACGTAACCCTCACCGCGACCGGAGAAAAGTACGACCGCCCTCCCGCTATGGGGGAGGAAACCGAGACTCGGAGGGGCTGCGTGACTCAGCCACAGCCGTACAGCCACGAGAAGGCAGAGGAAGTCAGTGCTCTCAGCCATTAAAAGACTGATCAGGGGTTCAAATCTGCTTATAGGAAAGGACCTAGGGAAAGGTCTCCTCTCCTCCTTGGAAGAAAGTCTCCGAAGTACAGAACTTTGGTGCTAACACCTCCCCCTTTTTTTAGTTGAAAAGACTGTGATCCAGGAAGAAGGAAGAGTTTTACCCAAGATGATAGAGAAGCCGAGTGGATGCCCAAGTTTTCCGGTCACAAATACCTGCTGTTCCCCCCCACAGCACGTGGTCTTGGGATAACAGTGAGATCATCCCTCGATGTTGGTATCTTCCTAATTTCTGTATCTCCTTCTCCTCACTCCCCGCCCCACACCCCTCTCTACACCCTTCTTCCCTTCTCCGTCATGACTTAATAAGAGAGCTAATACCAGAAAACCCATTCTTCAAAGGATCCCCGCCTCGCTGCCCGGAAAGGATCTAGGCTGCTCTCTCTGCTACCAGAATGAGCCCTGCTTCCCTGTCCATCAGCGGGGACCTGGGTGTCCAAACTACAAGGCCCCAGGGAGCTAACCAAGTGGCCCATAACCTAACCAAATTCAGACCATTTTTCACATCCCATAATGGACTCAAGAGCAATGACACATTTGAAATAAGCGAGGACGGAAGTCTGGAAGCACTAAGCCCTGTTCGCAAATTGACAAAATTCCTCTGGTGAGCTCTCATTTGCCATCTAAAATAGCACAATTAAGCAAGCTGTCCTCCAACTATAAAGTATCACCATCCTCTACAACAACAACCAAAAAAAAGTCGCAAATTGAGTAGGGAGATTTAAAGTTACAGGAATGCACTACTCTTGGCTCCAAATCATAATGACCTCATCTATAATGGAGAAGCAAGAGAGCATGAGACAGGGAGAGAGGGGAAGAGAGAGACTGGGAGCGGGAGGGAGACTGGGAGGGAGAGATTGGGAGGGAGAGACTGGGAGGGAGAGAGAGAGAGCACTAGGGAAAGAGGGAGAAGCTGAGAACCTGAAGGAGGTGGGCGTTGAACACGAGAAAGAAGAGAAAAAGTATCCAGACTCTTCAAGAGAGATACCAAAGGCCTCAGAACAATTTTTGTTACTATGGCTTCACATGAAAGCATTTGCATTTCACCACAAGGTCCTGGTTCACGAGAGTTCTGACCTGAGCACGGGGATTCTCCAAACCGTAACAAAACCCGTTCCTTTCTAAGGGAAGCCGCCAGAAACAATGTGCATCAAACCATGGGGTATATCCCGTCCCGGTTTTTCAAACGGAACCTCCACTGCAGTGAACTTCAAAGGTAGGACATGGCTCCAACTCCAAGACACGTTACCCAAGGTGGCTTCTGCTGGGGGAGCCAGGCCCCCGGAAAACAGAGCGGACAGGAGTTGTCAGTCACTCGGGGGTAGGGTGGGAAGGCAGGTGGAAGATAAATGAAGGTCACTTCTGACCGCATTACTACTTGAGTATATTACATGAATTTAAGAATTTAGGTAGCCCCAATGGTTCAGTCAGTTAAGCATCTGCCTTCAGCTCAGGTCATGATCCCAGGGTTCTGGGATTGAGCCCCACATGGCGCTCCCAGCTCGGCAGGGAGTCTGCTTCTCCTGCTGCCCCTCCCCCTATTCATGTTCTCTCTCTCTCTCTTTCTCTCTCTAGCTCTCTCTCAAGTAAATAAATAAATAAATATCTTTTAAAAAAAAAAGAATTTAAGGACGGAGAGAAGAAAAGAGTTTTAAAGCATTTTATCTCCCCGCTTCCTTCTTCCAGAAAACTTAAAAGCACGTATCTTAATATCCCTTCCATTCCAAAATACTCATGCACACACTTGTTAATGGAACTCCTATCTTCTATCTTCTCTTATTCGTGTGTTCAGTCGTGTATTTACTGAAGTCTGTTGGGTGCCTAACACATGCCAAGAGAAAGGGATTTAGAATTTAAAAGGCCTGTGTATTTATTGGTCCTATATCCCATTCTACCCAGACCAGATAGGGGGCTCAAGCTTTGCGCCTGGAAAAAACACCACACCCCTCTATTGTAACACCTACCACACTGCTTGGGGTCTCCTCTTCTCCAGCTCTCTACTCCAAGAGGACAGGGACATTTGTCTCTTCCATGATGAACACAGTGCCTACCACGTAAGTGCTTAACGGGACACTGGTCATTTTTAAACATAATAAGGAGCTTTCTGTCTGGCGGAGGAGAAGGACCTCACCACACAGAACCACAACAAGATGGAAAGTGTCAGTGTCGAGCTGGGTCTGTGGTCAAGGGGAAGCAAGGACCCAGATTGCCCAGCGAAGGTTCCCAGGATGGGTCAGAAAAGTCAACAATTTCCAGGAAGATTCGGGAATGAAGAAAAAGCTATATGGGTTCTTGCCTACTTCAAACACTAGTTTTACATAAAATATACATGAGACACAAAGATCAGATTGATTCATTTCTTTAGCTCTTCTTAACAGGCAATAAAGTCGACCATCAGTTCTCTGCTTAAGTGTACATTTTTTAAAAAATCATTGGAGGGTTTGAAAAAAAAAAAAAAGAACAAACAAACCTGACTTCAGCCCAAACCAGTTGAGTCAGATTCTTAGGAAAGTGGGGAAGTCAGGTCCCATTATCAGTCTATTTAAATAGCCCCCTGGGTGAGTCTAATTATTATACAATGAGGATGGCAAACCATTGAGTTTTTCTCTTCCTTTTATTTGAAGGAAAAAAAAAGAGTTCCAAATGAGTGATTAAAATGCACTGCTGGAATGCAAATCACACATTTTTCTTCACTTTATGTCTCAATAAATCTGTGCTGCTGGGTTGCACACTGTCAGCTAAAGGCAGGATTTCATACTAGGGCTAAGAGGCTTGTACGGAGCCCAGCTTCCTTGGGGAGATTTTAAAATCCATCACATCTGTCACCTGTAAATACCTTGTAGAGAACAGTAACCTCCAGCCCCTCTATAAAAATCCTATTACAATGCTGAGAAGAAATACTCATTTAGACCAAGTCCTCAGCCTTAGCATAAAGATCATCCAGTGTCTATTACTAGAGCATTTAAAATGATATTGGCAGCAAGCTAGAAAATAAATAGTATTTCTTTACATAGTGAGAAGCAGCCTTGATGACAGGTTATCTTCCTTCCATATCTACATTTCTAGGATTCAAAAATTTAGCCATTACTGCATCATGACCTTCTAATAGACACAAGGAGCTAGCGCTTTGGAAGAACCCACAGTCTCATGTAAAAAGGCATATTCAAGGCCACAGAAGCCAAATTTCAAAGACTAGAAAGTGTACTAGGATATATCATTACCTTAAAACGAAGGCAAGTAAGGGAAGGAAATGTGTTTTCTTTTCCCCCCACTAGATTATGTCTTACGCAGAGTTGATGCTCAGTAAATGTTTATTAGATTAGTGACTACACGCAATTAGTTCTTGAGATGTGGTAATGTTAGATGAGATCCTGTAACATTAAAATGCAAGGGAGACAAATACTGCAGTTAGGAGACACCGAGAGAGGAACTCAAGCAACGTGAGAGTGGCAATAACACGAGCACAGCAATTAGAGAACACTGGGGTCTAGCTTTAAATTTGAAACATGAAAGAGAAGAGAAACAGGTGCTGACACACGTTTTCCACTTCATGTTTTGTTCCATAAAAGGCTGGTGGAGATTGTACCCCAGGTGTGATCTTTAGGGAAGAATTCCTTGTGAGCACCATGGAGAGAACCCTAGACTTTGAATCAGAATGTTTAAGCCCACCCCTTATTAGTGTTATGAAGTTCAACTGGTGTTTCAAAACTTTCTTTTTTTACTTTTTTTAAAAGATTTATTTATTTATTTGAGAGAGAGCACGCACACAAATGGAGGGCAGGGTCGGAGGGATAGTGAGAGACAGAGAATCCAAGCTGACTCCCCGCTGGGTGCAGAGCCCAAGGCGGGACTCGATCTCACAAACCACGTGATCAGGACCTGAGCCAAAACCAAGAGTCAGATGTTCAGCCGACTATGCCATCCAGACGACCCCTGTTTCTTTATTTTAATGGGTGTAAAACCACTTGTTTGGGTTTAAGGGCTAATTAATGCAACCCATAGAAAAGTACCCACCGCCTTAGGCACTCAGTAAATTTTCTTTCCCTTGTTCCTCTGGCTCACCCAGCCTTTTGGAACCCTTCTGCCCAGAACTGTCCAACAGAAGTTTCTGCGATGATGAAAATGTTCTGTATATGCACCATTCAGTAGAGTCGCCTCCGGCCATATGGAGCAAACAAGCACTTGCAACAGGGCTAAAGTAAATGAGGAACTGAATTTTGAATGTTACATAATTTCAATTTAAATTAAAATAGCCATAAATGGCTAGAGTAGCCACAGACCAACACTGCGCAGTGGCGTTACTGCAGTGACGGAAATGTTTGAGAAGGAGCTACTGAGCATCTGAAATGGGGCTAGGAGTGTTGAATGAAGACCTGAAGTTTCTACTGTAGTTACTCAGTGTAATTCATTCTGATTTAAGTCGCCACATGTGGCTAGGAGCTATCACACAGAAGACCACAACTCCAGACTGGTGCTTCTCAAATCTTAATGTGATGTGAACACCTGAAGATCTTGTTAAATTGCACATTCTGGGGGTGCCTGGGTGGCTCAGTGGGTTAAGCCTCTGCCCTCAGCTCCGGTCATGATCTCAGGGTCCTCACATCGATCCCGCGTCCAGCTCTCTACTCAGCAAGGAGTCTGCTTCTCCCTCTCCCTCGGCCCCCGCTCCCCACTCATGTTCCTACTCTCCCTCTCTCAAGTAAATAAAATCTTAAAAAAAAAAAAAATTGCACATTGTGATTCAATACATTTGGAGAGAAGCCTGAGATCTGCACTTCACACCAGCTCTCGGTGATGCCTGGGTTTCTGGTCCACGGACCACACTTTGAGGAGCAGAGCTCTAGAGAAGGGCTTCCAGGTCGGAGTTCTCTCAATTCTAGAAATCCACGGAACAAATGATGGCAGTCTGGACACAATCTGTGACACTTCAAAAGGCTTAGTGGTACTTCTGACTGTTGCTGGTAACAAAGCAAAATGACACAATCCTTACTGGGGGACACAGCCTGGGGAATTTTACTTCTAGTGGTCTCTCACCAAGACCCTCTGGCAAAAATACAAAAGGCCTACATACAGGCTATTCATTACACGACTATCTATAACAATAAAGGACTAAAGAAAAAACCTAAATGCCTACCAATAGGGAACCACCCAAATAAACAGAAAAGAGTACCGTGGGCTATAAAAAGCCAGGCAAACATTTCTACCAACTGCTATGAAGTGATGGCCAGGATCTACTTTAAAAAGCAAATGCGGAGCAAAAGGAGTATGGAATGCTAACGCTGACCTGTGTTTGTTATTTTTATGTGTAAAGATAAAATCAAAACTGTTTTCAAAGTCATCTACAGGTCAGGAAAGAAAAAAGAAAAATGATCCTGATGCACTGGTTTATAGTGGAGGAAAAGGAGATGAAGATGTGAGATTGAACAGGGTGAGGTAAAACCCCTTATTGTTCTGAACCCTACTGAAAATTAGAATTAACTTGTACTGTATTTTATGTATTTTAAAGATACATAATTCCTATCTGTCCACTGAAAAGCCAGCCTGAAACAATGACCGACCAACAATCTTGAACATTCTTCGTGCCTAGATATGGCGTCTAAATGTGATTTCCCACTAAAAAAAACTAGGGCACCTTGGAGAACTGATTTCAGATTTGGGGGAAGAAACATATAAAATAAGCCTAGACTATCTTGTCACACTGGATGGCAATAAAGTGAGCAAAACACTAGTGGCGTCATGACAAAAAGACATTCTGAACATCAAAAGAATTGCAATGGACCGAAATACCTCAAATACGTTTAAATCCATGAATTAATAAGCAAAGCTTAAAATTTAAAAAAATAATAATAAAACTCATGGAGTGCCTGGGTGGCTCAGTCGGTTAAGTGTCCGACTCTTGGTTTTGGCTCAGGTCCTGATCTCAGGGTCACGAGATCCAGCCCTGCATCGGGCTCCTCGCTCAGTAGGGATCTGCTGGAGATTCTTTCCCTCTCCCTTTGTCCCTCCCCCTGCGTGTGCTCTCTCCCTGCCTCTCTCTCTATAAAATAATAAACAAAAAATCTTTAAAAAAATAAAAATAGGGGCACCTGGATGGCTCAGTGGGTTAGGCCTCTGCCTTCGGTCATGATCTCAGGGTCCTGGGATCGAGCCCCACGTCGGGCTCTCTGCTCAGCAGGGAGCCTGCTTCCCTTCCTCTCTCTCTGCCTGCCTCTCTGCCTACTTGTGATCTCTGTCTGTCAAATAAATAAATAAAATCTTTAAAAATAAAATAAAATAAAAAATAAAAATAAAACTCAATGGTAACCTTGGAAGGATGCTAGGGAACCAGCAACCCATTATTTTGAAAATTCACACATAAAGAGTAAGAAACAAACATTTACCCTGCCTTTCCTATACAAATACCTCAGGGCAATGAGATGATGACAGAAATACATTCCCTAAAGGGTTCGTATCCAAAATATATACAGAACTTGAATAATTCAATATCCAAAAAAACCCCAAATAATCCAATTAAAAAATGGGCAGAAGGGGCACCTGGGTGGCTCAGTCAGTTAAGCGTCTGACTCTCGGTTTTGGCTTAGGTCGTGGTCTTGGGGTCTTGAGATGGAGCCCCAAGTCTGGTTCTGTGCTCAGCGGGGAGTCTGCTTCTCCCTCTCCCTCTGCCCTTCCTTGCCCCAGTTCCTGTGCCTGCACACACGCATGTGCTCTCTCTCCTCTCTCTCAAATAAATAAAATCTTTTACAATATCAACTCCAGAAAAAGGAAACTTGGCAAGTTATCTGTTTCTCCAGTCCCATCAAGGAGCAAGGGTCCCCTGATCTCTTAACAAGTCACTCATCATTGGAAGGCAGGTACCGAGAGTAGAAGTCTGGGTCTCATAAAGGTGGGCGGTGGGGTGGATAGACATGTGATTTCTTTTGTCTTTGTTCTACATTCACTAAGCAACTTCAGAGCTCATGTTTCCCAAGTACATTTTTCGGTTGGGATGGTCTTCCTATGAGCAGCTGTCAAATTTGACAGCAACAATTCTCATTCTAAATTAATACATTTATTTTCAGGCATAAATGTGAGCTTGAGTAGCAAGAATCATCTTATCTAGAGCCTGGTGACCCCCTCAAGTGAACTGACCGTGATGTCCCAGACACAGAAGACTGGAATATTCCAGCAACGTACAAGAATCCAGAGTTTCAGAGGTCAGCTTTCTTATCCACAATGCTAGAGGCATGTTCGTGGAGATTTGCCAAAACCACAGTCCCATACTTACTAAGCCATTGAAGCAAGCTCTTCCAAAAAGGGTGCCATAAATAACACCCATCAAGTTTTCTTGTATTTATGATTATTATGTAGAACAATTGAGCAGGACACTTCTGAAATGAGGATAAAATCTTTCCTCTACTATCTTCACCATACGTCCTATTGAACTTCTTAGATCCAAGGTGGGGGAGTGGGGCTAACCAAGTCTTCAGTATTCTGTAACAATACAGCGGAAGCCGAGAGAAGGGCAAGCTTAGCGCCCGTCTAAATCCAGCAAGGAACCCACCCAATTGCACCCACTCACTTTAACTATACCTCAGGTATGTTCACCCAGTCTGAACTTCAACCTCTGGACCTTCCCAACGGCTCATTCCTGGAATTGTTTCTTTCTTTTTCTTTCCCCGGTGATTTTATTTATTTGAGAGAGAGAGAAAGAGAATGAGCGGGAGGGAGAGGGAGAAAATCTCAAGTAGACTCCCCACTGGGCATGGAGCCCGACACGGGGCTCCATCCCATGACCCTGAGGTTCAGGACCTGAACCAAAACCAAGAGTGAGCCACCCAGATGCCCGTGAACTGCTTCTTTCTATTCTGACTCTCTGGGAACAAGAGAAGGTCTATAGCCAAAGTACGCTAGTCGAAGGGATAAGAAGTCAATGACTACGATGACTGATGGGTCAAACTGCCTGAGTGAACCTTAAAATTAACAAAGAATTTAGGTTGAATTATAGGACATTTTTGGTTATTTTCTTCTTTATCCATTCTGGGCATACCAAATTTTCTAACAAGGAGAAATCTGTTTTTCCAAATCTATGTTTTTTTTCTTCAAAGAACCAGGAAAGGACCAGAAAGCAAGCATGAAGAGTAACATCGGAAGCATTCCTGACTCCTTGTTCTGAATCCTCGTGCTTATCTGGATTCAGAGCTCACCTTCTCTCCTACGACCTGGGACTCTTTGTCCAGACAACTTGAGATTCCAGACTGCTGACTTAAAGCTCCCCGGATTTGCCGGTGGGGCACGCGTCATTACCAGGTATTATTTATTTATCACATTCATGCTAATGGACCCCATCAGAATATCTGACTTTGTTTTCCACAGGGCCTTGCCATTTACAAAAACGCTCCTGCACCTTCTTGTTTTTAAGTTTTGACCCAGCAGAGTGACAGATGAACAAAATGAAGCTCGGAGAGGCGAAACGGGTCACCCAACTGGCATTGTTCAAAAGTGGCAGAATCAAGGACAAAATGCAAACCCCCAGCACTAAGTAAAGTGCATCTGCTAGCCTACTACATTCCCTCCTACATGGCTCTGTTAAATAACTTCAGGAGGTCTGGCTGGTGAAGTCGGTTAAGTGTCTGCTCTTGGTTTCGGCTCAGGTCATGATCTCAGGGTCCTAGAATCGAGCCCTGTGCTGGGCTCCAGGCTCGCTAGGAATCTGTTTGGGATTCTCTCTCCCCCCTCCCCCAACCCACCCCAACACTCTCATTGGCTCGTTTGTGCTCTTTCTCTCAAATAAACAAATAAATCTTTTTTAAAAAATTAAAATAACTTCAGAACAGAGGACCCATCCCCTTTCCTTCCCTCTTTAACCCATTTTTTAAAAGATTTTTATTTATTTATTTGACAGAGAAAAACACAGCGAAAGAGGAAACACAAGCAGAGGGAGTGGGAGAGGGAGAGGCAGGCTCCCCACTGAGCAGGGAGCCTGATGTGTGGCTTGATCCCAGGACCCTGGGATCATGACCTGAGCCGAAGGCAGATGCTTAACAACTGAGCCAGCCAGGCACTCCTCTCTAACCCATATTTGATGATAATGGATGAAGCCGCAAAAATGCAGGTCAGATCATTCAACGGCTCTTCTTTAAATGCCTGGCCTTTTAGCCGATCACTGAATATGACTTCAATAATGTATTTTCCCATACAAAATACAGTCCGCGATAATTGTAGACTCGGTTATCACAGAACAGGTTCCTATAGAATGAGAACTATTTTACATTTTACTTGGAATTTTGTGGGCAAATATAGCCTAACACACTCCAGTCAATTTAATCAATACCGTCTGCACTAATGAAGGACACAACCTTCCGTAATACGTGTCCACTTTAATCATCACAATGTCATCCCACAGCCAAGAAGAGAAAGCTAGCAGTATCAAATCTTCTGGAAAATTAGAGTTTGGCAGAAAATCAAGTGAACGCTAGTTGAAGTGGTCAGCACTCCCTGCCTTGGTTGGCTACTGAGCCTTCGTACGCGCGCGCGCACACACACACACACACACACACAGGCAGAAAGAAGTATGCAGGGACAGGGAATGGTCACCCAAAGGATGTGAGGGAAACCACACCACCGCCTGCGACACGGCAGCCTGGTCTGAGGGAGATGATCTGTCTCAGGGATGCTCAAATCGAGTTTATACCTGTGCGTTTTCAGAGGAGCGGGGGTAGCCCTTGCTGTCCCCCTCAGAGACTCCTACCTAGAGAGCAGAATGTGTGCGAATTCTCATCTGCTTGGGGGAAATCATCCAACAGCAGCAACTTCAACAGCCCACAGTGACCTTTTTATTACCATCTTCTTAACGGTATCCTGTTCAATCCAGCAAATATTTTTTACTACCGAGTAGGTCCCTGACACGGCCAGGCTCCAGACGACAGGGAAGTGACCAGCCCCGCCTTCACACAGCTCATAACACAGCAGCGAAGAAAAACACGGAACAGTCAGACTTATTTCATGTAGCGTAACATACTTGAGGTCCATCCGTTTTGTCAAAAACGGCACGAGGGGACCTAATCTAATGTGAGACTCTGTGGGAGGCTTTCCTCACAAGGTGATACTTCATCTGAGACTTGACCAACGAAGACAAGTTGTTCGGGTCAAGAGACAAGGACAGGAACTGCTGTCCCAGCAGCAGGAACAGCGTGTACTGTCCATTACCCTCCGTGCCCGCAGCCCATCCATGCAGCTCTCACGCAGACAGACAGCCACCGGATCTCTTTCAAACGTGTCGTGCAGCTTAAAAGCAAGTCTAGCACAGCTCGGTTGATTACTTCAAACACTGACCAAAGGCGGTGGGTTAGATGAGTCGAGAAAACGTTTCCTTGACATTTTATGAATTATTGTTTAGTTTTTCACCAGCATCTAAGGGTCTTGGGGCTCTATTTTCTTCTCCAAACCACGTTTAGATTCTATCACCAAATGGAGGAGGCAGAATAAGGTTCCTCAAAAATTCCCATGTGAATTTTTCCATGTGAACCTGGGAATACATCACCTCCCAAACTGTGATATGATAAGGAATATATATTTTTAATCTTGGCCTCCCCAGAGCTCCTAAAAGTGATAAGAGAAAGAGGAGCATCTTCTGTTCTTCATGACAAGCCCCATTCAAGGACACCCAAGTTTATGTTGATGAGGTGACTTCTGGAAAGCCCCTAAGGAGAGAGGAGCTGGTTTCTGGGGGAACCAGCCTGGACTTGGAGGCTTGGAACCTTCACCCCCACCCCAGGATGGGGAGAGGGGCTGGAGGCTGAGCCATGCCCTAACGACCAATGAGCTCATCACCTGTGCCTATATAATTACACCTTCCCTAAAAATCCTATCTAAAGGGAAGGTTGGATGGCTCAGTACGTTAAGCATCTGGCTCTTGGTCTCAGCTCAGGTCATGATCCCAGGCTCTGAGCTCCTCGGTCAGCAGGGAGTCTGCCTGAGGATTCCCTCTCTCTCCCTCTGCCCCTCCCCCACCACGGGCTCTCTCTCTAAAATTAATAAATAAATAAATCTTTTTTTTTTAATCCTAACCAAGGAACTCAGAGACCTTCCAGGTTTGGTGAGCACACTGAGGTGCTAGGAGGGTGAAGCTCCCTGCCCTTTTCCTTCCCCACTACCTCGCCCTATGCATCTCTTCTATCTGGCTGTTTCTGAGTTGTAACTTTTCATCATCGACTGGTAATTTAATAAATAAACTGTTTCCCTGAGTTCTGTGAGCTGCTCTAGCAAATCACTGAACCCAAGGCTGAAGTCGTGGGAGCCTCTGATTTGCAGTCGGTCAGTCAGAAGTACAAGGTGCCAATCTGGCAATCCTGACCAGTGTCTGAAGTGGGGGGTAGGGAGCTGGGGGAGGGCAACCTTGGGGGACCCCTTCAATGCTACCTCCAGGCAGTGTCGTAACTAAATCATAAGACACCCAATTCTGTCTGGAGAACAGTATCTAATACTGTTACTGTCATGGTTGTTGTTACCATCGTTGTAGTTACTATTGTAATTACCACTGTGATTGTTACCACTGTTACTCTTAACAGTGAGAACAGTATCTAACACCCGGAGTGCACCCTTTCTACATACCAGGTCCCGTCCCAACAATTTCAGGATTTCACAGTCCTGCTTCATTCAATCCTCCCAACAATCCTAAGAGGTAGGTGCTCTGTTATTGGTATTTATAACGAAACTGAGGCACAGAGATGTCGCACATCATGCCCAGTATCACACAGCTAGCGAATGGCAGAACCTGGAGAGCAACCCAAGCAGGGTGGGCTCCTCGTCTCTGTCCCACAGGAGTACGCTGCTGGCATCTAGCAGGGACTCAGAAAACCTTTTTTCATTATCTTAACAAAAGTGAGGTGGCTTCATAAAAATAACGGCGGGGCCAGCACCATACTAAGTGTTTATCTGTGTTACTCCACTTAAAACTCACAAAACGGGTGCCTGGTGGCTCAGTCGATTAAGCATCTGTCTTCAGCTCAGGTCATGATCTCAGGGTCCTGGGATCGAGTCCCACATTGAGCTCCCTGTTCGTTAGGGAGTCTGCTTCTCGGTCTCTCTTTTCTCCCTGCCTCTCTCAAACACCTTCTGCCTGCTGCTCCCCCTGCTTGTACTCTCTCTCTGTCAAATAAATACATAAAACCTTTTTAATAAATAAATAAATAAAACTCACAAAACCTCTCCTGGGATAGGGATCACGTGTACACACCTGCCCCAGTGAGAAATGTCCCTAAAGTCAGAAAATCACCAAGTCTCTGTTTTTCCCATTCTACACACTGCCTCCCTGATAATAACAAAAATAAATCCTGTAATATTGAAGATTCTGACACCATGCGAGGAGATGAAGTGATACAAATTATCCTGCATCTCTAACAGTTGGCACAGCTTAGCACCGCCCATTTGATGGTGTGTTTGATCTTAGAAAGTAGTGTTCTCATGAAAACAAGAGAGGACATAATATCTATATACGATAGCCTCCCTCCGTCCTCTGACGTGGGACTGGTTGAAATGAGAAAGCGTGAAACAGGTGGGCACATTGCCGATTCTCTGTGGTTACCTGTGACAGGACTATGAATCCTACAGCCTCGACAGATGTGGGGACGGGGGCAGCATTAACTGTGGTCAGTATGTGAGGACTGGCCTCTCACCTCCAGGACCCTCCCAACCCCCAGACGCCTCCGTGAGAATTCAGCCAGGGGCACCCACAGGAACCTGCTCCGGAGGCCAGGAACAGGAGCTCCAGGAGGGCGGGCAAGGTGGGTGCAGGGGTGGGGGAAGGGCAGATTCTCAAGGACGGGCTTAGTCCGGGCCAACCAGTGCCTTGCTGTTTCGAGAGTCTGGATGATGACATTTACAACAGGTGTGCCGCCCTCTCTCCACCCACCCCAGTCTGGCACAGGCACGGAAGGAAACAGACTAACCCTGTTCTCAGCAAGCAGCCAAGAAGCCACAGACCATCAAACTCTAAATTCCGACGACTGCCTTCTCGCGGAGGCTACATCAGAAGTTCTGAAGGGCCATTTTTTTTTCATCTGTTGTAAAATCTCAATGAGCCTTCCTGCAGATGATCAAAACAAAACCGCTTGTTTCTGTGTGTGGCTTAAACCATCAAAGGCGATCCTGGAGTGAGGACAAGCAACCAGTGGGCAGTTAAAAGAAGGAAATGAACAGCAGTCAGAGCACAGACAGAAAACCCCCGTGTGGCTGGGTTCCGGGCCCCAGCCCTGTCCCCACCCTCTGCGGTTTGGCACATTCTCCTCCTCAAACTCCGTGAGGCTGTAAATCCTCTGTTTTACCCACACCAGTGGGGAGCTGCATTTCTCACTAATACACTCATCAAACATCAACCAGGCACTAGAAAAGAGCAATCTGAGTCTCATCTAGAAAGTTCCTGGCACTTGGCCTGGAGGGATGGGGAGGCGGAGGCGGAAGGGAGATTTCCTGTGAGCTTTTCAACCCTCCACAAGGGCTCACACCAGAAAAACCCACTCCCCTCCTTAGTCAGCTTCCCTGCTTCTGATGTAACCCAGCCAACTCTCAAGCTTTTCAACAGAATGCCTCTATTAGGCAAAGAGAAGTAAATCACCATTTGTGGGGAACCTGAAGCCAGCCCCAACTTTTTCGACTCTCAGGGGGTATCCTTAAAATCCATGTAAATCACACTGTGTATAGGGCAAACCATTTATTATAAAAACAATGTGCAAAACATGGTTCTTTCTTTTTTTTTTTTTTAAGATTTTATTTACTTATTTAACAGAGAAGAAGAGATACTAAGCAGGGGGAGCTGCAGAGGGAGAGGGAGAAGCAGGTTCCCCGCTAAGCAGGGAGCCTGATGCAGAGCTCGATCCCAGGACCCCAAGATCATGACCTGAACCGAAGGCCAACGCTTACCCCACTGAGTCACCCAAGCACCCCTCAACATGGCTCTTCCACAGGTAATAGGGGCATCTTTCCGAAGTGGAAACACGAAGACCTATGAACAGAGCCCCACCTGCACCGGGAATCAGGGATGTGCAGATTAGAGATACCCTTTACGTTCATTTGACTCAAAACTTTAAAAAGTCTAATAATACCAAGTGTTAGAAAGGATGTTTGTTCTCATACTCAGAGGGTGGCTTCGTAAACTGGTACAACCGCTTCAGGAAAACAGCTCAGCATTCTGTGAAGTTGAAAAGTCACCTGCCCTAGCATCTAGCTGTCCCCACCCCCGCCCACCCCCAGACACTCTGTATGCCCGTGTGTGTCTATAAAAGAAGTGCTGGGCACCCGGGTGGCTCAGGCCGTTGAGCTCAGACTCTTAATTTGGGCTCAGGTCTTGATCTCAGGGTCATGAGCTCGAGCCCCATATCCGGCTCTGCGTTGAGTGTGGAACCTGCTGACGATTATTTCTCTCTCCCTCTGCCCTTCTTCCCACTCATGCTCTCTTTCTCTCACTCTCTTGAAGAAAAAAAAAAAAAGAAGCGCTTATATGTGATCAATAGAAGACATATAGCAGACTGTTCCTGGAAGTCCTGTTCACTATAAGAAAAAACCTGGAAAAAACCCAAATGCCCATTAACTGAATTAATAAAGTACGGTTTATGCACAGAAAAGAATATTACATAGAGTCCAAGTGAGGGTTCTTGTAGCATTAGGCAACTGCACAGATCAATCTTGGCAGTGTGACACGGAAGGGGAAATAAATCACGACAGACTGTCTATAGTATGATATCCTTTTAATAAAATAAAAGAAAAGATAGTAAAAGCATACTTTTTAGAAATACACAGAGGAACAAAACTGTAAAAAAAAAGAAAGAAAGAGAGAGAGAAAGAGAATGAGAGCGAGGGAATGGTGAGAGGGGTATTCAGGATGGGGATTCTCTCTGGTTGGGGAAGAACGTGGGCAGAGGGCCTGGCCAGGTAGATGTAAGTTACCAGCAGGACTCTCGTTTTAGGGCTTGTGATGGGTTTGCACAACTTACTGCACTAAAAAAGTCACTTAGCCATTCATGGGCCAACACTGAACGTGTGTCATGAGCCAGGAATTACCACTCCACTTCCATGCAACCAGAGTCCAAAAAATAAATTAAATCAGGGCCACCTGGCGCGCGACTCTTGATCTCAGGGTCCTGAGTTCAAGCCCCATGCTGGGGGTAGAGCTTACTTTAAAAAATAAAATAAAAAACAACTGATGCTCCAGGAAGACACAATAGATTATGTATCCTGTGACTTCATAGACTCTCTGGCAGCCCTAGGGATACACATCATAAAAAGTCTGGGGTGGGGGTAGAGGGACAGGGGTGTGGGGGGCAGGGGTTGTGTGACGTTAATTGTCCAAGGCCTTTTTTTCTTCCTTTTCAGTTTGCTGCTCAGCTCACAAGAGGCAGGACAGTGCAGTGTTAGGCACACAGGCTCTGGAGCCAGACCTGAGGGGTCAGAGGTGAAACCTTGTTGCCCTCCTTCCTACTGTGTAATTGTGTGACTCTTAGGGAAAATACCTGACCCCTCCATGCCTCAGCTTCCACGTGTGTCCAATGAGGCTGCCGGTGACAGCATTATAATGCTCACCGCAGAAAATTACTGTAGGACAACACTGACTTAAGCCTCCCCGAGGTCCCGGAATAGGGAGGTTGCTCTAAGTTCACCAACTCAGCTCTACCCAACAAAGACTTTATTTTATATTATTACTTTTTTTTTTCTTTTAAACTTTGGCTTGATACCACTGTGAAAAGCTTAAGAAATGGTTCTTGTAGACTCTTTTTTTTTTTAAGATTTTATTTTTGGGCTCTCTGCTCAGCAGGGAGCCTGCTTCCCCCTCTTTCTCTACCTGCCTCTCTGCCTACTTGTGATTTCTCTGTCAAATAAATAAAATCTTAAAAAATATATATTTTATTTTTTAAGTAATCTCTACACCCAACGTGGGGCTCAAACCCACAACCCCGAGATCAAGAGTCACATGCTCCCCTGACTGAGCCAGCCAGATGCCCCTCTTCTAAACTCTTCCAAGCAGGGTTGTCCCAGTACGACTCTGGCTAGCTGGACATCACACACCACAATACCGGCCTCAGCCTCTCACTAAGGATTTGTTGGACTGAAGAAATTGAGTCAGTATGTTCCTTAAGTATGCTATCTTGCAAGAAATGACTAGAAAGAGGTTTGGGACTTAACTCTGATTTTTTCAAAGACTCTCTCTGCCTCATTAACACAAGTAGCCAAATTTTTGTGCTGTATCGCTTATCTGATGACTTTAATTAACACAGACATCTGTCACCATTTAAAAATAAAAGAACTCAAATCTATGGACTAAAGGTTTCTATAATTTATTAAAATGAAAATTATTTAAATCTTTATTCACGGCCCACTAATACTTTCACCACAAGCAATTGTGAGAAATCGGGTTATCTGGTTTCTACAGGGTTAGCACAGAAGTCCTCATTTAGAAAGAATGCAGACTTCCAGAGATATGTTCAGTAACACAGAAAAAATCACATGTGACAACTGTGGAAAAAAAAAAAAAAAAAGAAGACAAATAATTGACTTCACTGGTCCCGAACATATTCTTATTACTGCCGCTCAGCAGAATAATTAAACTTCACGAGGATAATCCTGAATTGTGAAGAAAAGGTGTTATGAATACGCGTTACTAAAAGGTGAATAGTCTCATACATTTGTTTTAAATATGCCATAATGGGGGCGCCTGGGTGGCTCAGTGTGTTAAAGCCTCTGCCTTCGGCTCAGGTCATGATCTCAGGGTCCTGGGATGGAGACCGCATCGGGCTCTCTGCTCAGCGGGGAGCCTGCTTCCCCCTCTCTCTGCCTGCTGTTCTGCCTACTTATGATTTCTGTCTGTCAAATAAATAAATAAAATCTTAATAAATAAATAAATGAATATGCCATAAAGACTTCCTTTTTTTTTTTTAAAGAGAGGGAGAGAGGTAGGGGAAGGGGCAGAGGTAGAGGGAGAGAGTCTCGTGAGCAAACTCCACGCCCAGCACAGAGTCCAAGGTGGGGTTCAATCTCATGACCCTGAGATCATGACCTGAGCTCACACCAAGAGTCAGACACTTAACTGGCCGAGCCACTCAGGTGCCCCCACCACGAAGATATTTAAATAATGTTTTGGTTTTTTCTGGGCAAAATCTCAGAATTAGTTGCAAATACACCCACAAAATAGTGGCGTGCCCTCAGAAGCTGTCCAACACAAATCAATAAAATGTGGAAGAACTGCTGCCCCAAATCATGAATTAGTTTACAGAAGTGAATCATCCATTTCATGCCTAAAGCCACTCAGTTGGATTTTAAAGTAAACTTTAATACTCAAAAGAGTGCGTTTTAAGTTACCTGCAAATTCACCTGTGTGAAAGGATCCGTTTTTCTCTGACGATCCTCAATAAATAATGCTATAAGGAAGGTTTTATACCTTTTTTAATAAACTTACCCAAACTTACATACACAAGCAGTTACCCTGGGAGGCAACTCACTTCTCCCCCAGACGCGGCTACCGTCCAGGGCAAACGATCCGCTTGAACCTCAGCCCTAACGCAGGCATCCGATCGACAAGTCCCGCCGCACACAGGCTAGCACTGTTCCTAGAAATCCAGAACCACGGGTTTGGGTCAAAGCCAGGCACAACGTCAGCTGTACCGGTATTTCAGACGAACTGCCATCCCCAGCCTTAACGCATTCTCCCAGGCTGGTGATGACGACCCCTCTTTCCCGATACGGTCTGTGTAATGAGTGAGGAACGAGGGCCAGAAGGATATGGACGAAGGGCCAAGACGTGTGTGAAGAGAGACAGGGAAGAAAACTGCCCGACTCGGGGCCATCTATAGGGTCTTTACGCAGCCAGAAGAGGGGGGATAAGACAGCCCTCCGTGGAAGAAGCTACAGGTGGGAAGGTGTGTGCAGGGAATCACAGGCTCGTCGCTACCCTCAGAGACGGACAATCTGGGAGAGGGATGATGAGCCCGGAGAGGCATGGGGGCCAGTGACAGGCGGTCCCTGTCATTCATGTCAGGCTTGGCCCTCCTAAAAGGACAAATACTGCGTGACTGCACTTCCATGAGGGACCGAGAATAGTCAGTTCATAGAGACAGACAGAAAGCAGGACAGTGCTTACCAGCGGCTGAGGAGAGAGGGGGACGCGGAGTTAGTATTGGACAGGGACAGGGTTTCTGTATGGGACGAGCAACAAATTCTTGCAGTGGACAGTGGTGATGGGTGTACAACACTGTGAATGTACTTCACGTGACTGAATTGTACCCTTAAAAATGGTTACAATGGGTGCCTGGGTGGCTCAGTGGGTTAAGCCTCTGCCTTTGGCTCAGGTCATGATCTCAGGATCCTGGGATCGAGCCCCACATCGGGCTCTCTGCTCAGCGGGGAGTCTGCTTCCTCCTCTCTCTCTCTCTGCCTGCCTCTCTGCCTACTTGTGATCTCTGTCTGTCAAACAAATAAATAAAACCTTTAAAAGAAATGGTTACAATGGTAAATTTTATGATCTATTTTACCACAATGAAAACCACTAAAAATGTAATCATTGTGTTCAGGGGAAGAAGGAGGAGGAGGAGGAGGAGGGAGGAGGAGGAGGAGGCACGGGAAGAGGGGATGGGAACCACCCCCACAGCTGGAGCTCTATCCCATCACCAGTTGCTCTCAGACTTTTTAGCTCCAGAACTCTTTCTTCAACCATCCGGCATAAAAACCTAACCATACAACAGGCAGAGCAACAGATCTGATGGGTGCCAGACACCAGCCCAGGAGCCCACCAGGTCCCATCTCCCAACTTGCCCCACAAGAGCCCCTGAGGAGCCTCCAGGGAACCCCCAAAGCACCCTGGTTTGCAAACCCGGTGCAGGTCCCCAGAGGAAGCCGAACAGAGTGCAGTGGCATTTCTGAAACAGTAAAGCAGGTCTGGTCTTTAAGATCAAAGGAAACTGTCCTGAGTCTGCCTCTCAGCAGCGCCTGGGGGCAGGGTACTGACCTGCCACCAACAGGACTAAAAATATTTGCACAGGATTGTTGTAAGGCCTGATGGATGAAAGGTAAGTCAGATGCCTGACATGGATGAATTCTCACTTGATGGCAGCTATGATAGCGTCCGGTGTTACATGCACCACTCTGGTTCCTGTGACGGGAGAGGGCTGGGGCAGGAAGTGCAGGGATGGCCGCTGTGACAAGAGTCCACGTGAGAGATGACAGAGGCCCACTCTGAAGTCCTGAGTGCAGGGACTGAAGGGGGAGGTGGACCCTGGAAATAGCCTGGAAGTGCTGTCAGGATGGGGGATTGGGACACCTGGGGGGCAGAGTGGGTTGGGCTTGGTTTGGGCCAGGGTGGTGGGCTCGGGGTCATGAGCTCATGCGATCGAGCTCCGTGTCTCCCTAAGCAGAGTGGGCTCGTCCCTCTTCCTCCCTCTCGGCCCCTCCCCATGCTCTCTCTCTCTCAAATAAATATAAAAATCTTTTTTAAAAAAGAAAAAGATGGAGCAGCCATCAAAAAAAAAGAAAAGAAATCTTGTCATTTGCAATGATGTAGATGGAACTAGAGGGTATTATGTTAAGTGAAATAAGTCAGTCAGAAAGGGACAATTATCAGATGATCTCTCTGATATGAGGAATTTCAGAAGCAGGGTAGGGGGCCGTGGGGGGTAGGGAGGGAAAAAAATGAAACAAGATGGGACGGAGGAGGGAGACAAACCGTAAGAGACTCTTAATCTCAGGAAACAAACGAGGGCTGCTGGAGGAGAAGGAGGTGGGAGGGATGGGGCGACGGGTGATGGACATTGCGGAGGGTCTGTGTTACGGTGAGCGCTGTGAATTGTGTGAGCCTGACATTCACAGACCTGTTACCATGCCCCCTCCCCCAAAAAACAATATGTTAATGATAAAAACATTTTAAAAGAAAGAGAATAAGGTGGGAATAAGCACTGACAGCCATCATCTCATTCATCTCCTAATCATCTTGAAGAAAGGAGCAGAGATAAGCAGAGATAAGCAGGAGTAACTAGAAGGTTGTGCATGCAGCTGCTCTGCGGGAGGGAGAGGACAGCCTGGGGCAGACACCTGCCAGGGGCCCAGTCAGGGCACACTGGAGTGAAGTGACGTCCACCCTCATCCACCCTCACCTCCGTCCCACGCTGCATGGGGACACTGACCACCTGTCTCTTTACCAACTCCCTGCAGCACTGAGAAGCTAATAAAAAGGTACAAGCTGTCCAGCCAAAAATCATTCCTCCACCCACCCCCTCCTTCCAAGCTCTTAGAGCTTGTGGGCCACAACCCAGAGATGGCCTCCTCCTCTTTCCAGAGCAGCTGCCAGGGTTCTAGAACAGCCTGCCAGAAGGGCCCAGAACAGCAGCAGTGAGATCAGTGAGCAGTGAAGCTGGTGCCCACAGAGGCCCCATCCTGGGGTTCATCCCCTCTCTCCACCTTAGTCACCTAGCAGGACGCACCTGAGCCTGCCCACTGGCTCTTCCCCAGCACAGAAGGAGACATGCAGGAGCATGCTTGTCACCCTGTGGTTTGTGGAGGCTACGAGTTGGAAACTGCATGGGTGGCCAGCCCTGGAGGGCCGTGGGAGCACAGACGGCTCTGTGCGGGTGCCTGGGTGGCTCGGCGGGCTGAGCACCTGACTCTTGACTTGGGCTCAGTTGTGATTTCAGGGTCCTGAGATCGAGCCCTGTGTGGGGCTCTGCACTCAGCAGGGAGTCTGCTTAGGATTCTCTCCCTCTGCCCCTCCCCCACTCACCCTCCCTCACCCTCTTCTCTCTCTAAAATAAATAATCTTAAAAGAAAAGAAAAGAGAAGAAAAGAAAAGTGATCTATTATAAAATTCCTATGGGGGGGGCACCTGGGTGGCTCAGTCGGTTAAGCATCTGCCTTCAGCTCAGGTCATGATCCAGGGATCCAGGTCCAGGGATCGAGCCCAAGGTCAGGCTCCCCTGCTTCTCCCTCTCTGCCTGCTGCTCCCCCCTGCTTGTACACGTGCTCTCATGCTCTCTCTCTCTCTCTCTGTCAAATAAATAAATAAAATCTTAAAAAAAATAATAAAAGATAAAAAATAATATTCCTGTTGGGAATAGGGATTCATTCAATCATCTGGTGTTCACCGTGTATCTAAAATAATGTAGGCACTGTGCTCAGCAGAGTAGACAACAGTGACTAAAAAGTAAGTAGAACTTCTCCCCTCCTGGTGTCAGTAGAGGAGACAGATGTGAATTAAACAATCTCACCAAGGCAAGGGGGAAGGGAGGAGATACATTGGAGATGGGCAGGATCTAGAGTTCCTCAGTTCTACACTTACACAAGCCACAGAAAGCCACTTATATCCTTGCTTACATGACCCTAAGGAACGGTCCCGCTCAGCAGAGCTGCAAGCCACCCATAGACCTTGCTGTGCCCACAAGAAACCCTCAGGAGATGTCTGTCCCATCAATGGATGAAGGCTCTACAGTTCATCACTAAATGATGCCTTCAAAAACTCCTGGGCCTTCACCTTTGAAAGGAGGAAACTGAGCAGAAAGGAGGAGCCCAAGGGCCAGGCCCGTTGCCAGATAATCACAGGTGTGCACAGTGCACAAGTGTCCACGGACCGACGACTAGTGGCCTTGCCTCCTCATGCCCACGCCCTCCTCACACCAAGCTACTTGCAGTTCCTTAAGCAAAACACTCTTCCTCTCCTACTTTACCTGGAAAACTCCTATTAATGCCTCCAATTCCTGATCACCCTCTCAGCCACGCTTTCCAACCCTACTCACCCTGGTGACCTTGATTTCTGCCTTCCTTCGTGCCGTCTGTACCTTGTGCTCACCTCTACTAAACTCGACTCGATCATGAACTCTCTCAAACTAAACCCTATTCATCTCTCGTAGGCCAGAGAGGGGTTTAGAACCTAGAACACCACAGAGGCTCGAGGTGTGGCAAATGAAAGAACAAATGAACCCATGTCCTACATCGTGCTACAAAAACAGTAGGGTAAAGTCTGTGCCCTCAAAAGCTTACCATCTTAGATAACAAATAAATGAAAAGATGTAGAAAAACTTGTAAGAATTAAAATATTAGAATTCTACGGGTGGCTCTTGATTTTGGCTCAGGTCATGATCTCAGAGTTGCGAGATCGAGCCCCGATTAGTGGGGAGTCCACTTGAGAGTGTCTCCCTCTCCCCATTCTGCCTACCCCTTGCTCCCCTGCACATTCTCTCTCTCTCTCTGTCTCTCTAAAGTAAATAAATATTGGGGCACCTGGGTGGCTCAGGTCATGACCTCAGGGTCCTGGGTTCAAGTCCCGCATCAGGTTCCCTGCTCAACGGGGAGTCTGCTTCTCCCTCTGCCCCTCCCCCCTACTCATGTGTGCACTCTCTCTCTCAAATAAAATCTTTAAAAAAATAAAATGTTAGAATTCTAAGTCAACATTACACTTAGAGAAAATAAATTATTGTACCCAAAAGTCCCTTTGTATATACCATCACACATCCTCACAAAATTTAGAAATCAAAGACTTGAAAGAAACATACAAAATACAAATGTAAATACAGTTAGTGGAATGTAAAGGATTCTGATCTTGTTATATGCAACTGCATCTTTAAAATGAATGGGAACTCATTTTTCATCAGTACAAAATACTGAAAATATAACCTAAAAAGGCTTACCATTTTTTCAATGGGAAAAGGATAAATACGTGAAATAAACATTGAAGATGCTTGTTAGAGATGCAAACTCGGTAGTAATAGTAAGAAATATGCATTTTTTCATATATGATTACAGTACAGGTGTTAGGATGTAAACTGCTAAATGGCATCCAATTAAATAAATCTCAGGTATTCTAGGAAACCCAGAGCCTCCTGTCACAGCCGTTGTCAATCGCGTGATAGCAACAAATGGCCGAAGCCCAAGTTACAAGTGAAGCCGTCTCGAAAACATACAGTACTTCTTATCGTGAATAACTGACGCATACTGAGTCCTCGATAAACTTTTATTGAGTGAGTGATCTGATAGTCTTATTCAAAGGGAAAAATTATCTACTAGTGAGGCAAGTTTATCAGGAGCTGGGGTTACCTAGAATACATCCTTCTCATAATGAAAACAGGCCCCAAATGTTTCCCCTGTATTTAGCACCCAGTTGCCGAAAGAGCTACTCTTTTCCCTTTTTGCGCCTGTCCCTCTATGTACAAACTATCCCTCCGCGTACTTCCCATGTGGTAATAACACATCCACCCATCAGCCTCCCCCATGGCTCTCTGGCTACAGCCAGCGATTCAAACTTAAATCTGGGAGGTGAGTTTTAATACCGAGAGTTTAAAACAATGAGTATAAAGGATACTGGATATCTGGTAAAGTGCATTTTTCTGACTGCTGGGTCAGATAAGGAAAAACTGCAAAGCAGAATCCGAGCGTCTGGACGGTTGCCAGAGGTAGGAAAGAAAACCTTAGTGAACAAGAGTTCTGCCAACCAGGCACCTGGGTGGCTCAGTCGGTAAACCAGCCAACTCTTGATTTCAGCTCAAGTCCTGATCTCATGAGTCATGAGATCAAACCCGGCGTCTGGTTCTGTGCTCAGAGGGAGTCTGCTTGGATATTCTCTCCCTCTGCCCCTTCCCCTGCTCACACTTTGTCTCTATCTCTAAAATAAAAGAAAAATAACAAAATTAAGAAAATAAATGTTAAGAGGCTTTAAAAAAAAAAAAGAAAAATAACAAAGTTAAAAAAGAGTTCTGCCAAACAAAAAATAAATAAATATATAAAGCTCCAGCCAAACATCCTTAGAATAAAGACCAATGGAAAGCAAGCACGCAGCGAGTGTGGCAGAGGGTAAAGGAAGCCTCAAGACCCTTGTCATCCCTCACTCATTCATGCATTTATGTGCTAAGGGTTGTCGGAGACAGAAAAAGGAAAAAGTCTTCATTCCTGCTGTGAAGGACTCCATCCATTAGAAATATAAAATGGCCACAAAGAGCTATCACACAAGGAAGAAAGCAACAATGCATAAAGGAGGTACAAAAAAGTGTGTTCAGAGACAGAAGAAATCTCCCATTTAGGAAGTTATTAGATACCAGGATTTTGAAAAGATGAGAACATTAGGAGAAAAAAAGCAATCACTGCTAATCCTTGTTCTTCTGTCTTGCTACGCTGCCATCTGCCATACTGTCTGCCCGACCTCAGGGCCTCTGGCACCTCCTAAAACAACAGCCAGGAATGGAGGACTGATGGCAGGCGACCACCAAACTCCACAGAGCAGTACCATGAGCCAGGCTGTGTACAAACGGTTATCTTCTCCAGTTTACAAGAAAGAAAATGGGGCACAGAGAAGTTAAGTGACTTGCCCAAGGTCACCCAGCTCATAAGTGGCACAAACAGGAGCTGAGGCCAGAATCTGGGCCCTTAGCCATGAAACCTGTCGCTGCCTCCCGGTGGAGAACCTGTGGACATTTATCAGGACATACACAGCTGGGGGACGCAGGCGATTTTGACCGACTTGGCCCTGTAAGCACACTCATGTATTTCCCACTATTCTTATTTGTGCAACAAAAATGTGCACACCATTCCTGACCTGGTTTTGAAAATGAGTTTTCACAATCTTTAATGGGATATTTGCTTTGTTAATGGGGGGGGGGGTGCCTGTTTCATGAGGGGGCCAGTGGCCAGAAGTAGTTAAATCACAGTCTTGACGGGCGCTGGTGGGCACCACCCCTTACGGGTCATCTCAAAATCTTGGGCAAAATGCCCAGCTTTGCTTGTTTCTTCCCCAGAGTGGCTGTACCGACGGTGTCATTCCACGAAGTAGGCAAAACCACCTGATGGTGTCCACATAAAGAGGCCAAGCACCGACTGCGCCATACCCAAGGCTTTGGTGACTGAGGTCCTAAGTCCTCTGCGTCTGCAGGAGGCAAGCCCCGCGGCGACCACAGAAAGGCTTTCCCCGTGCAGGGTCGCTGCCAATCCCTGAAGCACTTCGCTGTTCCCTGCGGAGCACAGGGCCCTGCACCCCCGGGCCCGGAGGGGGCTGTGTCACCTCGCCCCGGGCCAGGGAGGAGGCAGGCTCCGGACGAGCTCGGGGCGGGACCACAAAACTTCACCCAGATTCCTCATTCGGGTGAACTCGCCGCTTCGTGGAGGACCGGGGCCCTGTCTGACCGGCCTGGCAGCGGCAGGAAAGCGGGCGCGGGCTCCCCCCACCTGCCGGGCATCCCTGGAGAGCTCGTCCCCTCCCCGTCGCCGGCGACGAGGGGGAGAAGGGGGCTGGGGGCGCCGCCGAGGACCCACCTGACCGCGCCGACAAGGCCAACGTCCGCCGAATCGTCTGAAACACATTCCCACGATTTCCAAGAGGGCGCCGCGGCGGGAGAGCGCGCGGCGCCTCACAAAGCCAGGTGAGCCGCCACGTCCCCGCCGCACGTGCTGAGCCGCCGGAACCCGCCCGGGAGTCCGCGCGGCCGCCCCCCACTTCCCGGCCGGCCGCCCCCGCACTCACCAGGTGAAGAGCTGGCCTTTGAGCCCGCGCAGCAGGCTCCCCAGCGCGCCCGCCGCTCCCGGCGCGTACGGCTGCGGGACGCTGGGTCCCGCCGGCGAGGCCGCCTCCATGCAGGCTCTGGCGCCCGGAACCCCCCGACGTGCCGGGGCGGGGAGGACGGGGGGCGGCGCCTGGGCGGCCGGCGGGACCCGACCCCGTGCCCGCGCGCCCGCGCTCGCTCGCGTGCCTCCTCCTCGGGCCTCGGCGGCCGCCCAGCCCTCACCCTCCTCAGGCCTCCGGGGCGGGACCAGACACCCGCGGACTACAGCCTGGCCCCTCCCGGGGCGCCGGAGGACACGGGGCGCTGCGCTCCCCCGCCCGGGCACTCGCGCCTCGGGGATGCGTGACACCCCACATGCGTTTTGGGGTTTTATGGTTCCCTGTTCAGAACCGGCTCACGAGGTGAGGCGAGGCTACGCCGCGTGCCCCAACCTAAAGAGCCGTGACTTTGCAACCGCCCGAACTTTGCTAACCGGGAAGGGCCGCTGACTCCTCCCCGGCGGGCTGACGCCTCCCCCGCCGGCCGCCCTCCCTCTCTTTGACAAAAGACACTTCCATCTAAAAGGACTGAAATGCTCCGTTGGGGGCTGTTCTTTTCAATGCAAAACCTGCGTAAACGCCCACAGGGATTTTTGCGACAGGTCTTCGTGGGGTGCCTCGCTCGCGAGGGTGTGCGCGGCGCGGCCCTCGGGGTGCAGGCTCGGCCGGCAGGTGCCCGCGCCGCGCTCGCCGCCACCCGCGGGCGCGCACCCAGGACTCCCGGCGCCGGCCACGCCTTGCGATGCCTCTGCGGGCGGAGGAACGACGAGCACCTGCGGTGGAAAAGTTGCTGATCGTCACCAACAGAAGGACCCAGAAGACGAGGGAGAAGGTATGAGACCCTTTCTCTTCCTAACCACCTCCCTCCCGGGGCCAGGGCGGAGGACCGAGGAGGGGTGTGAAGAAGGAGCAAAATAAAGGTAAATTCAAACGAGTTGGCAGTTCCATGAGAAGGTTCTAAGAAAGAAAATAGATTTTGAAGAATAGAATGAAGCTTTAGGGACCCCAAGTTCAGCAGCTACAGGAACCCCCCAAAGTTTAAATTAAATTATTATTTTTTAATTGTTGGAGAACAAGGTCATCCAAGAGAGGGACCACAGAGTATTACGGTACAACAGCATCGCAAGGAAAAGAGCTGTGCCAAGACTTGGGAGGATTTTCTCTAGCTCTTTTTGAGTGAAAAAAGTAAGATATAGAGAAGTATGTTTAATGTAATCTCATTTTGCTAAACCAAACAGCCCATTAAATCTTATATATTGACAGTGTTGAATTTCACCTGAGCCCTGTGCTCCTGGAAGGCAGTAGCGGTTAGGAACCGCCGGGGTGGCTCAGTCGGTTAAGCATCCCACTCTTGATCTTGGCTCAGGTCATGATCTCAGGGTCCTGAGATAGAGCCCCAGAAGGGGCTCCCCCCACTGGGCTCCCCTGCTGGGCTCCTGGTTTCTACCTAAGATTCTCTTTCTCCCTCTCTCTGCCCCTCCCACTGCCTGCCCCACCCCTTGCTTTCTCAGAAAGAAAGAAAGAAAGGAATTCCCCCCTACTTTGGTATTCTTGGAAGAGGCAAGCTGCAAAGAAACAGGCTTCCATGTGACTCAGATAAAGACCCAGAGTTGTTCTTTTTCACCTAGGACAAAGCCAGACACAGACCCTCCAAGCTCCAGTCCTCTGCCTCATAAATGATGGCTAAACCACTTTTCCCCACTGACCATTCAGAACAAAATACTTGTTAACTCAACTGACTAAATTCCTCTTCTTCCTCCAGGCCTGGGAACTTTCGCTCACCTCAGCCTGAGCCAGCTTGTAACCATCCTTAATGGGTCCCTCTTGAGAACTTGGTCCCCTCAAAGTAAAATAGTCTCAGGCCCAGGGGCCTGGGATTGAGCCCCACGTCAAGCTCCCTGCTCCACAGGAGGCCTGCTTCTCCCTCTCCCACTCCCCTGCTTGTGTTCCCTCTCTCGCTGTGTCTCTCTGTCAAATAAATAAATGGAATCTTTAAAAAAAAAAAAAAAAAAAAAGGTAAAACGTTCTCTGATCTACAATTCAATCAAGCCACCCTTCCATCCCACTCTTTCCTCGGGAGGGAAGAGTCCCCCTTCCCCTTTTGCACCAGTCCTCCCCTTCCTACTCCCAATAATTCTTTCCAATAGTCTCTTCTTACCTAAATCAGATTTTTAAAAAGATTTTATTTAAGTTATCTCCCCACCCCATGTGGGGCTTGAACTCACAACCCTCAGATCAAGAGTCTCATGTCCACCAACTGAGGCAGCCAGGCGCCCTAGATTTGTTTTTTATTTGACAATATGTCTATAGGTACGTGAGCATAGAGAAAAGTGTAGGACACATGTCAACACAAGTAACCTGAGAGAAGTTAAGGGATACAGACAAGGAAAAAAAAACAAAAACAAAAAACAAAAAAAACTCCAGCATGTATGATATAGTCTCTATTATATAAAAGTGTGTGTTCTGTCTAAATATGAGATTAAAAGGTAGCTTTAGATGTTGGGGCAGGCTGAATAATACCCCCAAAAAATATCCAGTTCCTAATCTCTAGAACATGAGAATATTCCTTTAAATATGCGGTATCTCTCCCAATCGGATGGGGTCCCCAAATGTAGGGAGGGGGCCCGTGGTACCTGTGGTGAAAAGATTCACCTGAGGAAAAAAAAGAAGATAGAAGTTTCTGGAATTCACAGCAAGGGAGCTGGGAGGAAGGGTATGACAGGTCAGACCGCAAAGGAGACACTGCCAGGAGCCAGTGGGTGGGTCTGTATTTGAAGGAGGAAGGTGAGGAGGTATGGGAATGGAACTTACAGAATTTTCTTTGTTTGGTTACTGTGTCCAGGTGTCAATAACCCATTGGTCAGTTAGGGCTTATGGATATTTTCAGATGGGCCTGTGTTCATTCAGCCGGCTAAGGGCCCTTTCTCCATTCCATTGCACAAGCAAGCCTGTTGCCTAAAAGCTGCCTCTACAGTACAGTGGAAGAGATTTGCAGATGTGATTAAATGATAGATCTTGAGATGAGGAAATTATCCTGATTTATCTGGTGGGCTTTAACGTAGTCACACGTGTCGTGACTGGAGAAAAGCCCATAGAGATTTACAGCGGGAGAGAAAGTGACACTGAGAGAAGCAGAGATTGGGGGAATACACCTTGAAAATATACCACATTTTCAAAGCCAAGGAGTCAACAACCACGAGAAGCTCAGAGCCTCAAGGAGGAAGTAGCACTGCCCACTTCAGCCTCATCTATAGCCCAATAAAACTGCTTTCAAACTTCTGACCTCCAGAACCGTAAGAGAATAACTTTTGCTGTTTGAAGCTACTAGACTGGTAATGATTTGTTACAGCAGCCGTAGGAAACAAGTAGCTACACTAACTTGTAGAGATCATGATACACTGGTGTATCATGAAGCAAGTTACAGACTTGCAGAATAGTTGTATAACATGATTCTGTTTTAGTAAACGCCACCAACTAAGTAACCAAGTATCTTTATATATACTGTACACATCTATATGCGTGTGTTTACCTTTGCTTCTGTTTATATGAAGAAGAAGGTATAGAAGAATATATACCAGGCTACTGGTCCTGTTTAAGTCATGGGAGTGATGGGAGGCGGGGTGGCAGAGAGGGATAAGGGAAGAGAAATGTCCTTATATTATACATCTTCATTTTGTGTTCTTACTGTAGGCATATGCTACTTCCGCAGCTTGAAAAATACTCAACTAAGACATTTTTTCCCAGAGGTCATGTTAATCCTAATTGAAAACGTATTAGACTCAACATCTCACCCACACAGAAAAATGAGGTCAGGAAATATAGTCAACCACTGATGTGGATTCTGAAGTTAAGGACAAAGTTATATGTATTTTCTAAACAGAAGATCCGCCTCAAAAAGCAATAGTAGGATGACTCTAGCTTTGCCCCCAAAGCGAGCTCATCCCCCTAACTAAAGATTATTGATCAGTGATCAGTCTATATTATTTTGGTATCAGGATTAACATATATTGAGTGGATCTGTGGGCATCGATCCACAAGGTTTTGTCAAAGGAAATTCACTAAAAATAATTATTTAGTTGTTGGGAGATTTTGTACATAATAGCCTTACTTCTTACAAGTACCAAAAAACAGCTACCACTAATTGAGCACCTACTATCTGCCGGATACTTCACAGACATTTTCAATTCTGTTCCAGTTATCTATTGTATATATCAAATCACCCAAAACCTTAGTGGCTTCACACAATAATCCCTTTATTATCTCTTATGGTTTCTGTGGGTCAGAAATTTAGGAAGGTTTGGCCCAGTCCATCTGGTTCAAGGTCTTCCATGCATTTGCAGTCAAAAGATAGTTGAAGCTGGAAGGTGGCGGTGTTGGGGGGTGGTCGGGTGTTAGGTAGGCTGGAGCAGTGAGGGACTGACCCACCTCTCTCCTTCTTCACTTAGTTCCATGGGGTCTCTTGTTGTGGGCTAATTTGGACTTCCTTCCAGCCTGGTGACTTTGGGGTTATTAGTCTGCTTATATGGCAACTGGTCAACCACCCCCAAGCTAGTGTCCCAGGAGAAGAAAAGCCAAAACATTGCTAATGTCCTCCAGCCAAAGACCACCGACAATATACATGTAGTTAAACAAGTAGAATTTATTACTCCTTGCATCAAGGGAGAGCAAACCCCATGGGAGAACCATTGGCTTTCTCAGTAAGAGGATGTTAGAAAGAACGTGTTATAGGATTGGGGCTTTGGTTGAATGATTTGAGGAATGATGTAAGGAAGCAAGGATTTGCTCTGGGTTGAATGCTGTCGGACTGGATGCGATTCTGATTGGTATCTCAATCAATATATCTTATCTATATGGAGGGCCAGGTATGGTGGGGCTAAAACTCCAATTGGTAAAGAAGCAGCAGCCACTCATTTTGACCAAAGAGAGAAGGAGAGTCAGTATTTTGTGGGTGGTGCAGTGATCCTGGCTTCTGCTTTGATAAAATTAGGAACTGGCCTTGTCTTGTCTCATTTTATCATGGTCTCAGAGTAATCTTGTCTGAGGATGGTATACTCTTTGAGATTATGTCCAACACGAGAAAAAATGAAAGATGGCCTAGCTGTGAGTACCAGGCCAGCTTCCAAATGTTAAAGCCTCCTTTTTTTTTTTTTTTTTTTTTTTTGGTCTTAGTAGCTCCATTTATGGCCTAGCATCAAAAGTCACATAGCATCATCTTCATTATAATCACAAGGCCATCTAGATGCAAGGATCCCTGTTTTGGATTGAATGCATGTGCCCCTCCCAAATTTGTGTGTTGAAATCTAATCCCCAGTGTGATGGTGTCTGAAGGAGGGGTCTTTGGGAGGTAATTTAGGTCCTGAACGGTGGCCATAGAGCTGGCTCACTTCTTCCCTGCCTCGTGAGGATACAGTGAGCAGTCAGTAGCCTACAACCCGGACAAGGGCTCTCCCCAGATCCTGACCATGCTAGCACTCAGACTAAGAGCTTCCAGAACAAAGAAACAAATGCTTCTTGTTTAAGGAAAATGGTCTATGGTAACTCATTAAAGCAGCTCGAATAGACGAAGACAATACCCACCTCTCCCTGGGAGACGTGTCACAGAGAAGTCACAGCCAGGAGAGCTTGTGGGATGGGAGATACCATTGCAAACATCCTTGCAAAGTAGAGTCGGCCACAAATGCTTTCCGAAATGCTAGGCTTCTCAGCTCTTATTAGCTCTTTAGCCCTGTTTTTTCAGGTGAATAAGCGAAAGCTCAGAAAGATTAAGGGACTTGCCCCTGTTCTTCAGGATAGTAACTGATTCTGACATCAGTCTCCCCAGGCTGCTTCTCCAATTTAACTGACAAGCACACATGAGCCTCGTTCTCTAGATCTTCTTCTCCCTGTTTGTACAAATAATTGTAAATAAACATACTTTGAAATCTCACCCAATACAACAGACTGTCTAATAAAAGCTATTACGGTCACATCCATATTGATTCTCATCAATCCAATAACATAAGATTGTGGTTCTCAGTGTTTAAGATTTTATATCGTGTCATTTTGTGAGGCATATTTGAACACGAAAAATGCCATATTCGTAATGAACTACAAGAGGATCAAAAAGAAGAAACATTTTCCAACAAACTACAGACATCAATGTTTAAAACTCTTTGAATCCAGGGGTGCCTGGTGGCTCAGTCAGTTAAGCATCTGACTCTTGATCGCAGCTCAGGTCTTGATCTCAGGGTCATGAGTTCAAGCCCACATTGGCCTCCATGCTGGGTGGGGAGGCTACTTAAAAAAAAAAAAAAAGAAAAAATAGACTCTTTGAATCCAGAACTAATGTCCTTTTCATGAAAAGTAAATGGGAACTTCACAAATGCAGTCTATATTTAACTTCCTCTTAAAGCCCTTATATAAAAAGCCTTATTTTAATACAATGGGAGTTTATTTAGTCATAACAAAGGAAATCCGGCCATTTGCATCAACATGGATGAAACTTGAGGGCATTGTGCTAAGAGAAATAAGTCAGAAAAAGACAAATATTGCATGACCTCTCTTATATGCAGAATCTTAAAAAGGCGAACCAGAGAATAGAGTAGAATGGTGGTTCCCAGGGGCTGGGAGCTAGAAATGGGGAGATGTCAGTCAGAGCACTAACCTTCAGTTATAAGATGAATAAGATCTTGTATCCAATGTACATCCTGGTGACGACAGTTAGCCACACTGAACTGTAAACTTGAAATTTGCTAAGAAAACAGACCTTAAATGTTTTCATGGGGAAAAAAAAAAAAGGAAGAAAGCATGTGAGGGGATGGGTGTGTTAATTTAACCTTAATGTGATAATCACTTTACTATATATATATATGGATATCAAAGGATCATACTATACACTTCCAACTGACACAATGTTATTTGTCAATTACATCTGGATGAAGCTGGAGGAAAAAGTCCTTATATTAAAAGATCCACTTTCTAGGGGTGCCTGGGTGGCTCAGTGGGTTAAAGCCTCTGCCTTCGGCTCAGGTCATGATCCCGGTGTCCTGGGATCGAGCCCCGCATCGGGCTCTCTGCTCAGCGGGGAGCCTGCTTCCTCCTCTCTCTCTGCCTGCCTCTCTGCCTACTTGTGATCTCTGTCTGTCAAATAAAAAAAAAAATGAAATCTTTAAAAAAAAAAAAAAAAGATCCACTTTCTAGCATCCTACTGCCACTACACATGAGGCCCACAAGACCCTGTCTTGTTCTAGCTAAGCCTCCTTACCTTCTCTTCCCCAGGTGTTCTAAGAATCTTGGTGTCAAGCTGTCTTCGATCTGAATTGCTGGAAGTACACAAGGTACCAAAAATGAAAATGTCAGAATTATTTGTCATTAAACAGAGTGAATCAATAATACTGCATGCTTAGACGGCAACTTTGGAGAACTCACATCAAAACCATTATCTTATGATAGGGAGTATTGTAAATCAATTGAGCAGGTATTGGTTGAATGCAAAGTATGTGCAGACCGCAGTTCTAGATATGATCAGCAAAATTCGAGACATGAAAAATGCTTTTACCTTTTCTTCCACCTTTCCTTTCTTCCCTCCCCACAAACACTTTTAGAACACCTGCTCTAACCAGGCATTCTAGGTCGGTGTAGGTGCCATAGAAATGGTGGCAGGAAAAGTTTAATAATGTAGGTGGCAGGGAAAATTTAATAATGACGAAGGCTCGGCTCTTGCCCTCGAATGGTCTAAAATTTAATAGAGAATATCTGCATGGAACCCTACAGGACCCTATTATCTCTGCAAGGAGAGAAGAGCTTGAAACATGACCTTTTTCCAGAATTACTTCTTAGTCACAGCCAGTCCCCGCATCATGTCCTCTTTTCTGCGCAGTCCTGAAGGATTTCTCTTCCCTTCACCTCTTCCAGATGCTACTGCCTGAATCCTTTCCCCTCAGATCGTCCAGCATCTGAAATAAGGACTTAAGGGTCAATGAAGAGGAAACAGATGTGCAGTTGAAAAACAATAAAAAATTTAAAAAGGGGGACGGGCTCATCAGAAGAAACCTAAAGTTTTTAGTTACCCATAGCTATTTCCTATTGCCCGGTTACATGGTTCAAATACTATCCAGAGGCTGATGATGCCCACATTTTTTTATCTCCGGTGTGGGAATCCCCTGAGCTGGAAATTCACATGTCTGACTGCTTACTTGACACATCTACTAGGAAATCTTCAAGACATTGCAAACATGGCCCTGATGAAATTCTTTCTTTCAGTAACGTGTCTGTAGAATAGCTTGAACTAGTGTATACCTGGACTTTGTTTTGTTTTTCAATCTGATGATCTTTGTCTTTTCATCAGAGTTTAATATAGTTACACATAGAATGATTAATGGGATATTCAGATTTATTTATATCATATTAATATGTGTTTTCAACTTGTCTCACTTAATGGTACTTTTTTTTCTCTTTCTTGCCTTCTTTTGGATTGGCTATATTTTTTTCTCTATTTGTAAGTTATATAACTTCATATGTTTATAAACGTTTATGTATAAGTTATATAACTATGTTTATTCTTTTGGGTTGCCATAGCTATTCTAACATGCAAACACTTTTTTAAAGATTTTATTTATTGGGCGCCTGGGTGGCTCAGTGGGTTAAGCCGCTGCCTTCGGCTCAGGTCATGATCTCAGGGTCCTGGGATCGAGTCCCGCATCGGGCTCTCTGCTTGGCAGGGAGCCTGCTTCCCTCTCTCTCTCTCTCTCTCTCTGCCTGCCTCTCTGCCTGCTTGTGGTCTCTCTCTGTCAAATAAATAAATAAAATCTTAAAAAAAAAAGATTTTATTTATTTGACACAGAGAGAGAGCGCGGGCGCGCACAAGTAGGCACAGCGGCAGGCAGAGGGAGAGCAGGAAGCAGGCTCCCCACTGAGCAGGGAGCCAGACATGGGGCTTGATCCCAGGACCCTGAGACCATGACCTGAGCCAAAGGCAGCCACTTAACCAACTGAGCCACTCACACGCCTCTCTAACATGCAAACTTAACAAAGTTTGAAATTAATCAGTGTTAATCCTCTTTCTAAACAATACAAGAACTCTAGAATAATAATTTCTCTAAGTTTCATTGTCTAGTACTTTAATTTTTCCTTTTTTTCCCCACACAAAATAGATACATTTATTATTGTTTCATACAGTCACTGATTATTTAGACATATCTAGGGCCAGATTCATGGATGTGTGACCTATAAAGTCCCATGGAGCCTCCTGCTCAGAAGGGCCCAATGCTTGACTCCTTACTCTTGAAATTTTTAATAATTTTTTTTAACAAGGAGCCCTGCACTTTCAGGGCTCTGAACTGAGACCCCAAAATTATGTAGCCGATCTTCCATCAAGAATTTATTTTCTGGGGCGCCTGGGTGGCTCAGTAGGTTAAAGCCTCTGCCTTCGGCTCGGGTCATGATCCCAGGGTCCTGGGATCAAGCCCCGCATCGGGCTCTCTGCTCAGCGGGGAGCCTGCTTCCTCCTCTCTCTCTGCCTGCTTCTCTGCCTGCTTGTGATCTCCGTCTGTCAAATAAATAAATAAAATCTTTTTTAAAAAAAAGAATTTACTTTCTTTCCACTTGAGTTACATCTTTAGAACTTCCTTTAGAGTGTCTTTTGATAGTAAAGTCTCTCTATTTTTGATTGTCTGAAAGTATCTTGATGGTATCTTCTTTTTCTTTTAATTTTTTTTAATTAAAGACACAGAGAGAAAGCACAAGCAGTGGGGGAGGGGCAGAGGAAGAGGGAGAAGCAGACTCCTTACTGAGCAGAAAGCCCAAGGCAGGACTCCATCTCAGGACCTTGGAATCATGACCTGAGCAGAAGGCAGACCCTTAGCTGACTGAGCCACCCAAGCGTCCCTCTTCTTTGTTTTGTTGTTGCTGTTTTTGTTGTTGTTGTTTAGATTTTATTTTTTTATGGGGGGGCCAGGGGGAGCAGAGGGAGAAGGACAAGCAGACTGAGTACAGAGCCCAACATGGGGCTTGATCCCAAGATCCTGAGATCATGACCTGAGCTAAAATCAAGAGTCAGACGCTTAACTGACTGAGCCATCCAGGTACCGCCCTTCTTTATTTTTTAAGATAGTTTTGGTGGATATATAACTTCAGAGTGATGAATATTTTCTCTCACCATTTGGAATATATTTTACCTGTCTACACTGTTGCAACTGAGTCAGCCAACCATCAAATTACCTTTTCCTTGTAGGTGACAAGACTCTTCCTGTGGCTTTTTACTATCTTTTCTATTTTGGTTTGTTTTGGAGTTTTTTTTTTGTTTGGGTTTTTGTTGTTGTTGTTGTTGTTGTTTTTGAAGTTGTACATTTCACTGTCATGTGGCTCGATGTTGATATATTGTTTGGAATTTGTTTGGCTTTGTTGGGCTTCCCAGATTTGAAGGTATCTTTCAATACATGGGAAAATATTCAACCATTAGATCCATATTGCTCTTTCTCTGGTCTATTATCTTCTTCAGAAACTACTTTATTTATTTATTTATTTATTGGAACTCCTTTTATTTTTTTTTAAGATTTTATTTATGTATTTATTTTAGAGAGATAGAGAGTGAGACTGGGGCAGGGGAATGGGGGAGGGGAGAGAAAGAATCTCAAGCAGACTTCCCATAGAGTGTGGATTCCCAACACAGGGCTCAATTTCAGAACCCTGAGATTGTGACCTCAGCCGAAATCAAGAGTTGGACACTCAACTGACTGAGCCACCGAGGTGCCCCAGGAACTCCTTTCAGACGTAGATCAGACATTCTTATTCTCTCCTCCACATTTCTCAGTTTCTTTTATATTTTCCATATTTTTTTCTCTAAATTTATTCTGGAAAATTATTTCAACTCTACTTTCAATAATGTTAATTCTCTTTTTAATTGTGTCTAATGGTGATTAAAACAATTTTGAGATTTTCTTTTCAATTATTTCTAGAGGTTATTTTGCAAATTTACTTGTTTCTTCCTCATATTTTCAAGCTTCACTCTTGTTGCTTTAAACAATTATTTTATATATATTCTATCTTAAAATTTCAAAAGTTGACATTTTTATAGGCCTACTTCTGCTGTTCCTTGCTTCTATCTTTTCTTACTGTTAATACCTTATTTCTCTCTTCTCTTTTATTTAGAGAGAGAGAGTGAGCATGAGCAGGGCAAGGGCAGAGAGAGAGAGAGAAAGAATCCTAAGCAGACTCCATGCTCCGCACAGACCCTGACGTGGGGCTCCATCTCATGACCCTGAGGTCATGACCTGAGCTGAAATCAGGAGTCAACCGCTTAGCCAACTGAGCCACCCAGGCACCCCAATGCCTTACTTCTCTTGAACTGTTCTTTTCTTTGAAATATTATCTGTGAGGCAGCCTCCTCTTCGACCTCAGCCGCAGCAACTTCTTCCTAGAAGCATCGCCAAAGACAAGGGAAGCAAGGGCAAAAATGAGCTATTGGGACTTCATCAAGATCAAAAGCTTTTGCACAGCAAAGGAAACAGTTAACAAAACCAAAAGACAACTGACAGAATGGGAGAAGATATTTGCAAACGACATATCAGATAAAGGGCTAGTATCCAAAATCTATAAAGAACTTATCAAACTA
>NW_019154118.1:25041322-25057096 GCF_002288905.1 Enhydra lutris kenyoni | reverse complement strand
AAAGATTTTATTTATTTATTTGACAGACAGAGATCACAAGTAGACAGAGAGGCAGGCAGAGAGAGAGAGGGAAGCAGGCTCCCCGCTGAGCAGAGAGCCCGATGTGGGACTCTATCCCAGGACCCTGAGATCACGACCCGAGCCGAAGGCAGCGGCTTAACCCACTGAGCCACCCAGGCGCCCCAAACCATAAGAGACTCTTAATCTCACAAAACAAACTGGGGGTTGCGGGGGGTGGGGAGGTGGGAGGGAGAGGGTGGTTGAGTTACGGGCATTGGGGAGGGTGTGTGCTATGGTGAGTGCTGTAAAGTGTGTAAACCTGGCGATTCACAGACCTATACCCGGGGCTAATAATATATTATATGTTAATAAAAAGTTTTTAAATTTTTTTTAAAAAGAAAAAAGAAGAAATATTATCTGTGAATATGTTAATATTTAGATTGGAGTTGACTGCTCTCAAAGTTGAGTTACTTTTATGTGGGGGACCCAAAGGATTTCTTCTCCTTTGGTGCCCAAGGTTCTTTGTCACACCACGTTGAAGAATGAAGAGGTAGACCAGATGGGGTAGTTCTTGGAGCCTCTACCTTTATTCAGAGGTTTATTAGCAGGCCCTCACCTTAAGCGTGCCCAGAACTTTAACATTTACACTTAAACCTTCAGGGTTTCTCAGCAACCTTCAGGGCAAAAATGGGCTTTAACACATTCTTAGTTCCCAGGGTCTCTGAGTTTGGAGGCCACTGCAGAGGTGCGCCTTTCCTTGCAACTCAGCAATGGGTTTCATGTACATTTGGGTTTTTTCTAGTTTGGGGATTACTCAAATCTGGTTTTGCCCACAGAACTCTTCTGACACCGAGTTTATAGATTTTTCACACCCGTAGGACCAATAAATCTCGACGTTGGAATAGTATACTGCATTGGAAAAAACACAATGTACTGATGTGTGAAACAACATGGGATGAATCTAAAGAAGTATATAGAGTGAAAAAAATCCAGAACTACTCTGGGCTTCCATTTATGTGAATTTCAAGAAGCCCAAGAATGTAATCTATTGTGACAGGAATCAGAATAGTGGTTACTTCTGGTGTTAGGGGTCGAATTGAGTTTCCCAAAGAGATATGTTGAAGTCCTATTTCCTGTACCCATGAATGTGACCTTATTGGAAATAGGATCTTTGAAGATCTAATGAGTAGGACAGGGTCATGGTCAATTAGGGTGGGCCCTACCTCAATGATGGGTGTCATTTAAGATAGAAAATTTGGACACAGAGGCGGAGGGATGTGGATGGAGAGGCCATGTGATGAGGAGGCAGAGCTCAGTGAGGCAGCAGCAGAACAGGGAGCTCTGGGGACACTGGCAGCCAGCAGGAGTTGGGAGACAGTCTACAACAGCTTCTCCCCAAGAGCCTCCAGAAGGAACCAGTATAACTGATACCTCAATTTTGGACTTCTAGCCTCCAGAACTCAGAGAAAATAAATTTCTGTTGTGCAAGCCACTGTTTTGTGGCAATCGGTAATGAAGGCCCTGGGAAACTCCCTATGAGGAGGTATCAACTAGGAGAGAACATGAAGGAACCTTCCGGGCTATGAAAAACCGTTTTGTATCTTAATCTGGGGAGTGGTTACATAAGGTATATATATGGAAAAACTTTATGGAGCTACACTGTTAACCTGCATTTTACTCTAAGTGATACCTGATTTAAGAAGTAAATAAAAAGGAAATAAGGGGCACCAGGGTGGCTTAGTGGGTTAAGCAACTGCCTTCAGCTCAGGTGATGATCCCAGGGTCCTGGGATCAAGCCCCATGGCCAGATCCCTGCTCAGCGGGAAGTCTGCTTCTCCCTCTCCCTCTGCTGCTTCCCTGCTTGTGTGCACACTCTCTCTGTCAAATAAATAATAAAATCTTAAAAAAAAAAAAAAAAGAAACAAAAAAAATCATACAAAAAAAATTTTAAGTAAAATGAGGGCACTGAGGTTATCTTTTTGCGCCTCCTGATCTAACGTTCTTGAAAAGAGCTTTTGCTTTAGTTGAGAACAGAAACGGTGAAGGGAGCTAACTCAGACTGGATTTCACAGAGGTCGTCACCCTGGTGAGGCAAGAGTACTTGAGGGCTAGGCCCCTTGGGTCTGCGGGTCCAGGAGCTTGACCCAGTCATAACCCAAAGATGATACAGCACAGAGACCTGTCTTTTCTTTCTTTTTTTTTTTTTTTTTACTTATTTATTTTTTTGAGAGAGAGGAAGAGAGAGAGCGTGCAAAGCAGGGAGAGGAGCAGAGGCAGAGGGACAAGCAGACTCCCTGCTGAACCTGGAGCCGGACTCTGGGCTTGATCTCACGACCCCGAGATCATGACCTCAGCCCAAGTCAAGAGTCAGACACTTAACCAACTGAGCCACCCAGGTGCCTCCAAAGACATGTTTTATTCTAATTTTTTCACTCAGGGTTGCAGATGCAGAAAACAGCATCTAGGAACTCCTTTTTTAAACATAAAAGGATATAAATCCCGGAATTGGAATTAGGTGCTTACAAAAAATGTCTGGAATGCATAGAGAAGCAGACTCTAGTCTGGTCTCAGGTGATGACTTCTAGGAAGAACCCAGAACCAGCCCAGCAGAGGAGCCCCAGCCTCTGCTACAACCAGGAGGATGGAGAAACAGGGGCTGTCTCCAGAACCTACCATGGAAGCTAAGGGATCAGGAGGAAGTCCCCGCTGCCGCGTGTGGTGCTTGAGAGCTCCCTCGTGCCTGGCAGATACCCCACGCCTTGCCTCTTGGTATCAGCACAGCTGGAGGTTGGACACTGAAGAAAAAAAAACACCCCATGACTGTACATGATGGCAGACAGATGCCTTCACCTCACTTCCACCTTAAACCATAACTGATGTATCTAATGTGTGGAAACTATCACAACAATAATCATAAATACAAGGGAAGCCCAGTCTGTAACTTTGCACTCTGAAGTCTAGGAAGGCAAAGTAGGAAGCCTCGGGAATGGAGGCTGAGTTATGAATTATGTTCCCCCCAAAGTTCAGCCCTTTGGTTACACAATGTCCATGTGCACTTGTACCCATGCTGAACCTTCCAAACAACGGCAACGAAACAACCCGTTCTGGTCTCACATGATGCAATTATCCTTCGTGGTATAAAGACACGCAAAACCTCTCACAGGGAGGATACGTCCAGATTCTAAAGAATCACGCCCTCCGTCTCTGCATGCTGTTCATTCCCCTTCTTGCCCAGCCACAGTCCACGTTCTGTAACAGCAGCTAAATTCTGAGGCTAAACACCAACCACACATCCTGTGTAAATCTGAGGGAAACAAAGAAGAAAAAAATGAAGGGAAGTGGTTCAGGTGTACACATGTTAACCCGAGCCAGAGGCTTGCTGCACTTACTTATTTGGGAGGTGATCTCCTGAAGGAGGAACTGGAGACCCGGCTGAGCGAGACAGGAAAGGGGGAAGCCAACGAGGCATCGTTATGAGCCGGTCCCCGCTGTGGACAAGTGCCGCTGAGCTCCCCCGGGACTTCTCTGGGGAACAGATTAAACACAACTCAGAGGTGACCTCTCAAGGTCAGAGGTCGGAATGTATCCAACAACCCCACCCCAAACCCCCACGACGGAGAGTTGCCCGGGCCACTAACGTTCCCTGTCCGGGGCACTCTCGCAACGGCAGAGAAAACAGAAACACCTGAAGCGACACGCTGTCAGCACGCCAAGGGTGGTCCACGGGGAGATTATTGCCCCTAACAGCCCCTGAAACCAGAGGCAGCAGCAGCAAAGGGGGGTCTGCTACCACATAGAACCCAAAAAGGAAACAAATCTGGGTTGCGACAACAGGTCTCATTTCTGTTACGGGTCACAGAACTGCAGCCAGTATCAAGAATTTCGTTGCTCCTTACTCGGTGCTCTCTTTGCTCTCAGGCGCAGCTGATTTGGGTCTGACCCGGCAGGATGGTCCCAGCAAAGAATGCAATAAAATGCGGTCGCTGAGAGCGTGGGTCAGGAACTGTCACCTGGAGTCGAAGCCCAGAGCTGCCACTCATTCACTCTGTGACCTTGGTCCAGTTACTTCATTGCTCTGTGCCTCGGTGTGGTCATCTGCAAGCAATCGGGAAAGCATCTACACGTAGCGGTGCCGGGAGAACCAACGGAGCTGGCGCGTGTAAAAGGGAGGACAGCACCTGAGGCGCAGTCAAGGCCACTTGAGAACCAATTTGTTCTCATTTATTTCCCAAGAAGTCCCTGCCTGCATTAGGAAGGTAGTTTTCCACTTTTATCACTGGCTTGGCACAGGAGAGGCAAACCAACAGGTTCCCTCGATTCCAAAAATACCCTGTCTTTGTCCGCTTGTATAGCAGGAACCCTATTTCTCCTTGATGATCAAGATCATTCATCCCAGTAAGGATAGTGACCCTCTATCTGCCAAGAGCGAGCAACTGGACGCTGGGTCGCTGTTGCAGAAAAACCCCAAGGTCTTTACCAGCTGTGCCCAACAGCGGAAGTAACACAGATAGCCTCTCCCTCATCTCTACCTTTCAAATCTTGACCACACACATCTTGTAACAACCAAGCTATTGTCAATTTAAAAAAAAAAAAATACACTTAACAGTTAGAGATGCTTCCTGAAGTACTTACAAGATATGATTTCATCTCTCTAATACCCGGAATATTTCTATCTCTGAGATGTAATGTCTCTTTGTCTTGGATAGTGCTGAAGGTTTTAATTTTCTGGGCTATTTACCAGCACCAAGATTCCAACCTAAGTGCACTGTTTATTAGTAATGCATGTCTTAGGGGCACCTGGGTGGCTCAGTGGGTTAAAGCCTCTGCCTTCGGCTCAGGTCATGATCTCAGGGTCCTGGGATCGAGCCCCGCATCGGGCTCTCTGCTCAGCGGGGAGTCTGCTTCCTCCTCTCTCTCTGCCTGCCTCTCTGCCTACTTGTGATCTCTGTCAAATAAATAAATAAAATCTTAAAAAAAAAAAAAAAAGAAATACATGTCTTAAAGTGGAGGGTCCTGTGGGTGGCATTACATGGCAGGAGTTAGGTAATTAATACACTCATTCTTTCTGGTTTTGCTTTCAAAGGCAACAAACCCTGGGGAACACCTTCCTCTAGCCCTGTTTATGCTAATCACATTCTCGCTGAGAAATAAATAAGGAGGCTTTATGGAAAATGTCAAGGGAAGATAATGACGGGGAACGATGCACGAGGAAGCTGGGTTCCTTACCTAGAGCTGTTCCATGTAACATCGCCGTGGGAGGTTATTGCATTATTGTCCAGATACTGATGCACTTTTGAAAAATTTCCAAGCAGCAGCAGAAACAGAAGAGGTTAGGACATTTAGGTTGTAATGGAACATCATTTAGAAGTGCTGCTGTTAAAAAGTAAGGTAAGCACTTGGGAAATTTGAGCATATAGTATTGAGTACATAAAAAGATGATATTTTAAGCCTGAGAATGAACTAAAAGTCCTATTGAACAGCTGACAGTTTTGAAAAGTATCGAAAAACTATAGTAGCACAAAGAATCGAAAGGATAACTGTAGTGCCATCTGTATCAATTACATAAACACTGTGCCCTAATGGTCCTTCCAATTATCCCCGCAGGCTCAACCCACTTGTCAGCAAAAATTAAATGGCAGAGTTATTGTGAAATTATTTCTGAGATGCTACCTACTTTTACAAAACACTCCTCAGGACATTTACTAATGCACTACAGTGTTGTTATAAATAATTAAAATCGAATAAATTCAGAATAGCTGAATAATTTAAACACTTGTCAAAATGAATCAGCTGAGTATTCTGAGGTTTAACATATTTGATTTCCATGCTTTGATTTACTTGTTTTCTCATTAAATCAGATAAAATAAAATGAAAAAGCTGTTCAACTTCCAATTCCTATATGCCAAACAACATTGCCTTGGCCGTCCTGCAAAATCTGTCGGTTGGAAAAAGGGACTTATAAAATTTGGAATTTGGGTGGATTTTCCACAAATCCCATGCACTCTAAATTCAAATCACAGTACTGTCTCCAAATAAGTACTGTCCTGTTTTCACAGACTATATGTCCCAGGTTTTGGTTTCATGTATATATGGTGCTTGGGCTCAAGACATTAATATATGTATTATTGTGTATATGTGTCCTTGGCATCAAGAAATTGGCAATATATGAAGGAAATAAAGGGTATAAAATAAAAGTTAATGGACAAAGTGAGGCACTAAATGTCAAGTGTCATAAATTCTAATGGGATTCAAAATCAGGTGAGATAGCACCAGGTTCAATCAGAAAAAACTTCCAAAAAAAAAAAAAGAAAGAAAGAAAGAAGAAAGGAAGGAAAGAAGGAAGTAAGGCTCTTTCTCTGAGCTTTCTATTATAGTTAGGATCTTGGATAAGGTGGTGAGTAAGACAGCATTTGGAATCAAAGTACAAAGTGGAGTATTATGTATAAACATGAAAGAATAAACAAAGAGCCTGCCAAAAGAGGGGTCTTCCGGGTCCAAAACACGAAGAGGAGGAAAGAAGCACAGGTTGGAACCACACCAGGAAGGGCCTTGAATTGAGGTCAAGTGGTTTCAGTTTCATTGGATAGACAGTAAGAGGTCCTTTGAGCAGTCTGAGTATTAAGAAGCTTGCTCCTGTGGAACACATTAGAAAGACGGGATTGAACGCAGAGAAGACCCATTACAAGGTAATTATTGCTACCCGGATGGTAGCAGGGTGCTAGAAATACAAAAGAAGGAAGGAACCTTCAAAGGAGGCATCTGCAGAACCGACAGAAGTTGGCAATTGGCAAGGAAGAAGAGATGAGAGAAAGCCCAAGAAAGGACTCGCGTTGACAGAGGAAGAGAAATCAACAGTTCGTGACGAAGAGAATGCGTTTGATTTTCAAGCTTCCGGGGCAGCTCTGTTTGCTGGGGGTCATGTCTGGACCTGTTTGAGATACATGGGAAAGAAGATGTTAGTGAAAGAGATCTGGAACTCTGGTCGAGCCACCACAGCTGAACGATGAAACGGAACGAAATTCCCTGAGGAAGATGTGGATAGAGAAAGACAGAATGAACCTAGCAAATGCCCTCGCTTAGGGGGAGAGAGGAAGAGAGGCCTTTGGTGGAAGCCAGAACATTTGATGGATGTAGCAGAAGCCACTTTTAGGCAAACAGGCCTGAGCGATGGAATATAGAAAGGGCCACAGCCACCCCCTGGCTGACTACGGACAGGCCCATCAGCGGACCCACCTGAGAACACGGGCTACTTCCAACCAGGCACAGTGACCAAAAAAGGGAGAATTCCCTATGCGGCCTTACCTGCTCACCTTCCCTCTTTAAAAGCACCCCCCAACCACTGCCTCCTGGCAGACAGTCTCACCTCTGCTGCCCTGCCTGCCACTCCCCTGCGCTGTATTCATCAAAATTCTCTCTCCTTGTTTGGCCTCCCATGAGTCCTTTCACGGCCAACCCCACCTGCTGCCCCCCTCTCATCGCCCCACCTTTGGGGCCCCCATCTGACTGAGAGACACCACAGGTGTCTGTGCAGGAATGGAAATATGTAATATGAGCGATGATTATGATTATTATTTTAGAAGTTTATCTCTCAATACTATTCAGACAGATATAAGATACTGAAAATTTACTAAAGAATAATGAAAAGGCAAGAATGATACCAACCCAAACTCTATTTCCCGAATTCTGCCCATGGAAGTTATAACATATCAAGAGAGATAAAGACTGGGGTGTTTTCAGGCTAAATGTGTATTGCTCATTTACGTGAGATGAAGGCTAATAAAGTATTTGTATACAAATATTTGAGCTACTAATGAATACAAAATTTCTAGAAGGATATGATGAAATTATCCATAATAATTACCTATTTGTCTATGGGGAAATAAATCATCTATGCTGGCTACCTGAATCAATTAACTAATTAGATTTTTTAAATAAGTTGATGGAGTTAATAGGATAAATGTATTTGATTGTTTTAGAATCATATGGTCATATGGACAAAGGGAAATATATTAAAATATATGCTTAAATCCTAATTATTCACTAACACGTTATAAATATTTCTCAAACCTCCTCACCGATGAATCCTTGAATTCTAACTGGGTTGATTCTATTTCTACATTATGTCAAGCAACAAAGTAACATTTAGAAATAATTACCTTGTATACAAGCATGAGAATACTGTTGATGAATTTTTATGGAACTGCCGAATTATTGGAAGAACTTAAAGAGGTTGATATTAAAGCCAGGAAAGTGTTTGGTAACATAGTATGGATTTGGGAGTCAGGCAAACTTAGATCCAGACAGAACATTAAGAGGATTACATGAGTGGATGAGTGAATGTATACACATAGGAAGTGATAAGTGCTTAGTTAATATTGCTTAATAATTAGTTACGGACATTCTGATTTCACGTGCTCATGGGCAATGCAGGAAACCAGACATATTAATCACCATTAAAATAAAGTAAAATGATGCAATAACAATAATGCTTATTATTATTTTTTGTTATTATGGACTTACCATATTATTGTTACCCCCATCTTAGAGAATGAGAAACCGAGACCTAGAGAGGTCATCTAAATTGCTCAATGTCACACAGTTAATAAATAATACATTTAAACCAGATTTGCTGACTTCACAGTGTGGGCTTTTCAACAGACATGGATCAAGTCTCCAGACAGAGTTGAAAAGGAGTTTCCATGGAAGTAGAAAGGAGGAGGTTCTTGGTACAAGAGGCAAGACACAGCACGGAGAGGGTAACAGGGACTCAGGAATGATTTTACTGAGATGAAAAAGGCAGCTTCTTAAACAGTAGGGGTTTGGCAGACAAATAGAATGTTGCAGGCAAAAAGGAGAATTACGGACAGATAACGTGTGGCTGGCTCGGGGAGATGTGGTCAAAGACAAGGTCAGAAAGGTCAGCAGGAAAATGCCTTCAAGAGCCTGATGCCTCCTGAAGAGTTGTGACACCAGGAACCATGGGAATGTCATGCTCATGGGGACATTAATGGGTGTGACGGACAGGAGGGGGCAGAAATTGTAATAGCCTGGGTAAAAGTAACAGGAGCCTACACTAAGGGCAGGACGGCAGGAACAGAGTAAGGAAATATTACAAAGTAGAATCTACGAATAGACCCGATAGGACGTCATGGGTGAAGGGGCCAGGGGGGACCCTAGGCTAACTCCTGGCTTCTGACTAAGGCCACTGCACAAAAGATGGCTTTTTCCTCTTGAAGACTCTTGAGATAGGAACAAGTCTGAAGTGGAAAAGAATGAATTTTACATTGGATCTCTTTGTGTTTGGAATTCTTCTTAAGACATCCAGATGGAGAGGACTAGTGAGGTGGTAAAAAATATGCCTGCCACTCAGAAGTGATCTCTTAATATCCATTACTATCAAACGGATGTAGCCCTTCCAAATGCACAATATCCTTCTGTTAATTAGAGAAACATGCTTTTGCATATGGACATATAAACGTATAGATGTAATAACGTACGCCAGTGAGCATAACCGTACTACTGGTCAACACCAGATCTCTGCAGGGAAAGCCAGGCTGCAACCTGGGATCTATCCATTAGACTGCACTGCCTCCGTGTGTATCCTAGAAGCAACAGCAGAAGGAAAGTGCCTCACCTACCTCACTGTTTTAGGAAACATTCTCAAATACTTGGAGGCCAAAAGTGACCAAACAGGACAGATTTTTAGTCTATGTAACCTTTTAGGAAACGTTTTAGGAGTTCTGCCATAGTCTAATAGTTCCCAGAATAAAACCTTAACTCAATAATAATTTCTATAGGACCTAAAAAAAGGGGTTATTCAGTAATCTGAAAGGATTTTATCCTTAGCTGTATTAAGTTACCAAGAAGTAATGGACCAATTAGAAATAAGGGCTAGAAGTAAAATCTAATTACTTGCAATACTATCTTCCTGTGGTCTTCAGCCAAAAGCACTAAAGGTCAGAATTTATGCCCAGGGTTAATAAAAAGCCAAAGCATTGTTAAGCACTACAGTGAGCATACTCTGAAGATTTAGGGGAAAATACCAAGACAATAAAGAATGACTTTTCTAGTCTGTGGGGGAGAGGACTCACACCAGTTCTACAATATAGTTAGCACTTAGCCATGCAGACAGAGAAAGAAATGCCTCCTTTCTTCAAAAGCAGACACCATGAAACTCTGAAAGGGGAGAACAATTATGAGGCAGGAGGGAGAAGAAATTGAAAAAATACAGTGATCTGGGGCTTTAAAACTCAAATTTGCGTACTTTTTGGAAAGGGGGAAGAGACTATGCAAATTACAAGGTAGCTGGGATTTGAACCCAAGACTTGAAACCTATCTCTGTCTTCAAATTTTATGCTTCCAGTCACCTTGTTTTCTGCCTTTTAACAGAGAAGGTTAGATGTTATCTTCCCAAACCCCAAGTCAAAACGTCTGAAATCCTGTCATCAACCATCACCTGGGGAAGACTTTGTCTTCCTTCAAAGCACAATCCTAAGTGAGAGGAAATCTAAGGTCTAGGTCACCTACCTTTTCATTAATTTATTCAATAATTAAATATTGACTCCTTACTCCATGCCAGGCATGTTCTAGCTATGGCATATATACAACATGGAAGATGGGTTTGGAAAATGAATGAATGAGTGAACGAATGATACAGGAAAAATAGCTGGTGGTTATAAGTGCTGGTGGTAGGAGGGAAGGAATGGTAAAGCAGAAATTGATGATAAGCTTAACCTTGAAGTCAGAGAAACTAAGGACTAGCTTGTCTTTCCCACAAGCCAGCGTTTGGACCTCGGACAGAGCTCCTCACTCTTCGGATCTTTTTTTTTTTTTTTTTTTTTTAAACATTTTTTTTTTTTAAGATTTTATTTACTTATTTGACAGACAGAGATCACAAGTAGGCAGAGAGGCAGGCAGAGAGAGAGGAGGAAGCAGGCTCCCCGCGGAGCAGAGAGCCCGATGTGGGGCTCGATCCCAGGACCCTGGGATCATGACCTGAGCCGAAGGCAGAGGCTTTAACCCACTGAGCCACCCAGGCGCCCCCACTCTTCGGATCTTTGTTCCTCACACATCAAAGTCATTTTTTAAAATACAGAGTATTGAAAAATAAATAAATAAAATATAGCATGTTGAACATATGTTTATCCTTGTTCATTTCCAAAACCTCAGGGAGTAATAGACTAACCAAAAAAGAGGGCTTCTGGGTGGCTCAGTCATTAGGCGTCTGCCTTCAGCTCAGGTCACCACCCCTGGGTCCTGGGATCGAGCCCCACATCTGGCTCTCTGCTCAGTGTGGAGTCTGCTTCTTCCTCTCCCTCTCCCTCTGTGATCTCTCTAATTTTCACTGTCTCTCAAATAAATAAATAAAATCTTTAAAAGAAAAAAAAAAGGAATTAACATAAAAAGGAAGACTTAAACCCACCAGGACAAAAAGAAGAGAAGACAAGACAAGGGTGTCAACCACGTTTTAGAAGATAAAAGTAGTTGAACCCTTGGTAATTCACTTAGAAGAAGTAAGGAAGCTGAAACCTAGTGTGGAAAGTCAGAGGCCAAAACAAACTACTAGATAAAATAAAATGAGGTCAGAAGAAGCAGACAGTGCCAGGACCAAAATAAAACTTTGGGTGCGTCTGATTAAGCCACGTCTAAAAAAGAAAAAAAAATTGAAAATAATAATATTACCAGAGAGAAAATACAAGAATGTATCCATGAAACAAAAACAGTATGGTGTAAAGAGAGAATAACCAGAAGGCATCAACAACAACAAAAACTTCTTGGAAATTAAAGGACAGTAGCAAAAATTTTAAATTCAACAGGAAAGGAGCTCCTGGGTGGCTCAGTCAGTTAAACAGCCGACTTTTGATATCAGCTGAGGTCTTGATCTCAGAGTTGTGAGTTCAAGCCCAGTGAAAAATAAATTCTCTGTTAAGAGTGAAAGATAAAGTTCAGGAAATCTAGTAAGAAGGGAAAACCAAGACACAAAGAGAGTGAAAGTGGGAGATAATAATAAGAAAATCAGGAGAAAGATCCAAAAGATCTTACATCCAAGTTTCAGACATTTCAGGAAGAGAGTGAAGAAGTGAAGATAAAGGAAATTCTCAAATCAAAAACAGATACAAAAAAAAATCCTCATATTGAAAAACAAGAGAATCCATAATGAAAGAACCCACAGCAAAAGAGAAAGTTGCATCATTGCAACATGTTATAAAACCAGACATAAGGAAAGAAAAGCTTGCAGAGAGGAAAAAACCAGTTGTTTCCACACAAATGGTTAAGAATGAAAATGTTTAGGACTTCTCAAGCACAACACTGGAATCTGGGCGACAGAGCCAAAGTGTCTTCAGAATTCTGATGGAAAATTATTTCTGACCATAAAACTTTAAGGCAAGCTATTAAGTAAATATGAAGGTAAAATAAAAACATTTTAGACATGTCGTGGCCGGCGCGACAAATTGACCAGGGTCGAGAGGGTAAGAGGATGGTGGAAAGAAATTAAGAGACAAAGAGATGGGGGCAGGAGGAACACCAAGGAGGATGTCCAATAGTGCCAATTTTATTCAAGGCAGCAAGGCATTATATAGCTAACAGAAACAATCATAAGAAAGTATCTATTTTTAGCTGATTACTGAAGAGTTTGTAACATGCACAGAAAAATCCTTCAAGCTTTCCCATTATCTATTTTCCAAGCACCAATAGCAGACCCTCTAGCGCCAGATGTACTGACTTCAAGGCCACTCAAGACATAGTTTATGGAAGCACAGCACAGTCTTGCAATGGTGTAGTCTATAGCCCATGCAAGGACAGCAAGGACCAGCCAAGAATTCATGACCCCGACCAAATCATTTCTATCTGATTAGCAAACGTGTGGGAAGTCACATAGGCGAGCGCACAACACACAGCACAGACCCTTTCTCAGTGCTACTCGACTTTATCGACCTAAGCCTTTTGTTTGGCTATTCGGCCTTTAAAGGAGGCACAAGTCAGGGCCTGGTTTCGTCCTCGTCTCAAGCCTTATCGTGGCCTCCCACATAGGCACGAAATTTCTCAAAAAAAAAAAATTCCTTGCTTTGCATCATTTTTTGGGAAGCTGCTGGAGAATGGGACCCACCAAATCCGAAAGTCTATGGAGACAGAGATAAAGTGTGGTGGTTGCAGTGGATTGGCTCACGTACTATTCTAACCTGCCTGGCTTCTCTAGGGTTTTTTCTTTGTTGGCTTATTTTTTGTTTTTTGTTTTTTAGAGGCTGGAAAGCTTAAAACCACTTTCATCCAATTCTCTTAAGGACCTCTGTTTTATGAATCACATGCATGCATCTGGACTTGAATTCAGGACTGAGTGGAGTGGAGAACAAGGGTACACCGTACATGGCATCTTTTTTTCTGCTGGGACCATAGCCGGTGCAAATGGCCTGGGAGCCCGCTGACTCCTGTTCCTGGAGACACAGCTGTAGCGTGGCTTCCTGACCCCCCCTCCCCCACCCCCGATCCCCCAGCATCATGCTCAGACACCTACAGCAGCAGTCCAGGAGCCAGTCTTGTCCTCGGAGTCATCCCTGGGGGCCCCATCCAAAGCCTGCCCCACTCCGGACCCTTGCAGCAATTATTTTCACCCTTGAATTCTTTCCTGCATTAAATACTTTTCTACTTGGAAACAGCTGGGCTGATTTCTGTTGTCTCTTTGGCCCCGGAAGGATTGCAGGCAACAGACATTCAAGGATCGAGATCTGGGGTTGTGCGACCTGGGTTTTTTTGGAAGGAGTGGGGAGCTGTTACAGTGAGAAGATGGGGTTCTGATAGACCACACGTCCCTGCAGCCTGTGACCTAAATTAGCACCTGCGCGAACTGAAATGTGCCTTTTGTAGGCACCGCTTGGGTGTAGCCAGACCCCTCCCGGGGAGTCCCGGTGGATGAATCTGAGACCTTCCCATGCTGGCTCTTCCACATGCACGCTCTGCTTCTGGGCCATAGAAAACACCCACTCGTCCTTTGCCCCAGTGAAGGAGAATGGAGGTTAGTCCCATCGCACCGGCAACCTCTCCTTCTCTCCTCCGCAAGAAGAGAGCCAGCAAGGGCCTCCCTCTTCAGATTAATCAGGTGTCCTCAAAACACATTCCCAACCCGCTGGGGGCACGTGTTGAGCTCTGTGAGTCGTCCTGTTGAGGGACTTCCCCTGGACTTGAGAGGAGGAGCAGGCATCCTTGGGGAAGGGAGGAAGAACTCACAGAACCCTATCGGCTCTCTCCGAAACTCATCTCTCCTCACCAGCAGTCCCTGACTTAATACTCTTTACACAGACAGGGGGATGTGAGTTGAATAAGCAGTTTTGGGGTGTCTCGTGAAATTTTTGTATCTTGGTCTGAAGACATTTTGGGATATGTTCTCTGTTGCACAGGGGATGAAGGTGATACTGCCACGATATATTGTTTTTGTTTTGTTTTGTTTTGTTTTAAAAGATGTTACTTATTTATTGGGGGGGGTGCGCAAGCAGGGGGAGAAGGAGAAGGAGAGGGAGAAGGAGAGGGAGAAGCAGGCTCCCCGCTGAGCAGAGAGCCAGACTCAAGGCTCGATCCTAGAACCCTGAGATCATGACCTGAGCCGAAGGCAGACGCTTAACCAACTGAGCCATCCAGGTGCTCCAAGACTGAATAATTTTTAAGGTCTCTCCCAGCTCTAAAAAGTGTATTGTGGAGGTGGTGGGAGGTATATTTGAAGAGAAGAGCAAAATGTTGGTGATAGCAGTGAGAAGAGGAGGAAAGGTGTGCATGTGTGTGTGGCAGGATGGGGTTGGGGTGCAGGTAGCAGCTGGCCACACAATAGTTATTCCCTTTTGATTCCCCCTGAGAGCTGTGGAAGACGGTTGGAAAGGGTGACCACCCAAGACTTCAAAGAACTACTGTCCAGACACCATCATGTGAAGAGACTTGAAGATGGTGGTTTAGGAGAAGAGAAAGGTTTTTTCTTCTTCTTTTTGAGATCTTTAGGATGTTGGGGAAATACTATTCAATATATTTAAGTAGGGGAGGAATGTAACATCGACTCTTACAACACACGCGGTCTCCGGCGGCCTGGCTGGCTCAGTGGGGGTAGCACACAACTCTTGATCTCGGGGTTGTGAGTTCAAGCACCACGTTGGGCACAGAGATCACTCAGAAACAGAATCTTTAGAACGGCTCTATGTTTTTAATAAAAATAAATGGGCACTCTTTTGAAGCAACTCAGTGAATCCATTACCAAAAAATGCAGGCTACATTTCAGGCTGCCTATTCCTAGGGAAATGTTGCTTGACAGAAAACGTAGTAAAAGCAAAGTCATTTCTTAAAGAATAATGGGAGCCCAGGCATTTAGGTCTGATGAGGTGAAGAGGTCCTGACCACTCTTTGGTGGACTTCCACTCAGAAATAACTGGCATCGGAGAAGGTTTAGAATTGGAAGAGTGCCAATTCTTTGTCTTTGCGCTCCCTCAATAATATTGGTTTCTGAGCATTTGTGTAGAGAAAAATTTTCTAAATGTCTTAGGTCTGCGATTAGAGGAAACTTTGCTTTGACATTCACAGTTCAGAAATTCCAACAAAATTGCTTTCTTTTTTTTTTTTTTAAAGATTTTATTTATTTATTTGAGAGAGAGACAGTGAGAGAGAGCATGAGCGAGAAGGTCAGAGGGAGAAGCAGACTCCCCATGGAGCTGGGAGCCCGATGCGGGACTCGATCCCGGAACTCCGGGATCATGACCTGAGCTGAAGGCAGTCCAACCAACTGAGCCACCCAGGCGTCCC
>NW_019154118.1:24977230-25041222 GCF_002288905.1 Enhydra lutris kenyoni | reverse complement strand
GTGAGAAGGTCAGAGGGAGAAGCAGACTCCCCATGGAGCTGGGAGCCCGATGCGGGACTCGATCCCGGAACTCCGGGATCATGACCTGAGCTGAAGGCAGTCCAACCAACTGAGCCACCCAGGCGTCCCCAAAATTGCTTTCTTTAATGATCTTGAAATTCATTGTGATGATTTATACCTTGACCTTTGCGTCATTTAATTTCCAGTGATGGGAAATGGGAGGTAAGGAAAAACCGAAGTGATTGATCACCGAGTTAGTCACCCTCAGCAGAAGTGTCAATTTGATAGGTAAAAACTGGGTATCATTGATTTAATTTGCATCTCTTTGATTACCAGTGAAGTGGGCATTTTTTTTTTCAGTGTTTACTTGCCATTTGTATTTCTTCCTTTCTGAATAACCTGCTCCCTGGTAGAAATGGTCTTTTGATAAATCAAATGGTAATTTCCAGTGGAATAAAGACAAACTATATTCCAGTCCCTCTCTTTCTTAATTTGTGCCTCAAGATACCGCTCTTGGCTGAGTAGATTATAGACCCCTAGCCATAAAACAATACAAAACAAACTAAAAAACTATCTTAAATGTGAATCACTTTTAAATGTCTTTGCTCTAACTGTTCTGCTCTCTATTTTCACACAAGAAATGCCTCTAAAAAATCAACTGTTCTAACAATAAATTCTTACCTTTGAAAGACAGATATCAATGTTTAACTTGCTTATCAATTATAAACTTATACAAGTTAACTCATTGAGTTGCCAACATGGATTTTCTTTTTTTTTTTTTAGAACTTTTTTTTTTTAAGATTTTATTTATTTATCTGACAGACAGAGATCACAGGTAGGCAGAGAGGCAGGCAGAGAGAGAGGAAGGGAAGCAGGCTCCCTGCTGAGCAGAGAGCCCGATGCAGGGCTCGATCCCAGGACTCTGGGATCACGACCCGAGCCGAAGGCAGAGGCTTTAACCCACTGAGCCACCCAGGCGCCCCCCGACATGGATTTTCATTTTGGATGTTTGACATAGCAGTGGAGTTTCATCTGATGTAAAATTCTTCCAGGTTAAGCTCCTAAAGTCATGCTTCATTACATTGAAATTTGGGGACTTGAAGACCCTTGCATCTCTGTGCTAGAATGAATTAGAAACTTCTGCCTGAGGAGAATCTAGGCTCTACGCAAGGGTATTCCTGTGACCTATTTCCACACCTTTCTAAGACTTCTCTGCCATCCAAAGAGGCTGTCAATCCTATCCCCAGCCCAGATCACTATTAATATTTATGGCTCTACCTTGAACTACACTGCAGGTGCCCGGCATTGAGAATGACATTGAACTCACAGTACTTATCCAAAGTAAGACATAATATTTCTGGAGGATTGCCCGAATAGGCTAGTCTCCAGTTCATGCTAAGATCCATCCCTAGGAAAGACCAAACCAGAAGAGAAGTGGACCTCAGCCCCTGATGATTCTGTTCTTGCTAAATTAAACTCAGACATGTCATTGGCCTACACCAAGGGGCCACTGGTATGAAATAATCAAACTCACTGGCCTCTCACTTTCTTGACCTCCTTCTCTGTGGACATTCTTCATCTACACCCCCTGAGAGATCTACTCTCTCAAGTCACGTCCTGAATATCATCACCGGAAATGGTACCACTTACTTCCAAACCCGCAGATCTGACATCTGAACCTCTTTGCTGCACACCCAGCTTTCTCACCCAAGGAGTGCGTGCCACATCCTTCATCTCATTAAGACCCGCTGTCTATCGACTCCCCCCCCCCACCACCACGTCAATCTATCATTCCAAGTTTTATTGTCTCCACTTTCTTCCTTATCCACCTTAGGAAACATGGCCTCAACTTTTGATCACACATGTCATTTAAAAATATAAGGGTAAGGGCGCCTGGGTGGCTCAGTCAGTTAAGCGTCTGACTCTTGATTTGAGCTCAGGTCATGATCTCAGGGTCCTAGAATCTAGCCCTCTGTCCGGCTTTGCGGTTAGTGGGGAGTCTGCTTGAGGATTTCTCTCGCACGCTCTGCCCCTTCCCCACTCATGTGCCCATGTTCTCTCTCTCTCTCTCTCTCTCTCTCTCAAATAAGTAAATCACAAAAAAGTAAAAACCCAAGGGTATATCTTGGCTTTAGCTCTGGCTTGATGCTAGGGATCAGACGAGGCGAAAAGAACTGTTTCTTTCTGGGTTTAAGAGCTGGGCTTCCTCTATGTGAGTTCCACCCTCAGGCAGACACTGTCCAGGCTGTATACACTAGCCTCAAAGCTCCAAGTCCAACAGAAAGAGAGTTTCTCTTTTTAAGTAGCTTTCACTAAACTTCTGAGATTCGCTGAGAATCACGAAGAGGAGGAGCACTTCACACCTCCTTCGTCCTGCTTAGGAGAATGTCAGCACGAAACAGGTGCTTCTGTGGTCGTTTTGGAGGTGAGAGCCACGCGGGGAGCACGGCAGAACGACAGCATAGTACCGCCTGGGTCTCTACCTTTGTAAAGCTGCCCTCTCCGCCCGGGGCGTTTCAGGAGCTCCCTAAGCATAATAATGTAAAAGCAAATCGAAGGTAGAAGGTGAAGGAAAATCCAACGGTACCAAAGCATATCTTTAATGCTGTCCTCCTGAGTTTAAGTGTTGTTCTTTAAGCGATGTGTACATGTACATACATGGGGTATTTGAAATAGTTTGAGCTACAGAGTGATGAGATTATTCTGTGTGTCAGAAAGAGTCTTGAAGACCTTCTGGAGTTAGACAAAACCTGAGGAGCTGAGCTTGTAACAACTTTGGTAAGAGATGAGAAGGGTCGAAATCAGGGAAACAGTATTGGGGCAGGCAAAGTATAAACAGATTTGAAAGATATATACAAGGTAGAACTGACCAGAATCTGGTCCACCTGAACGACTTCTGAAGCAGCAGAAATGAATAAACACTGTTACAAGACGACAGCCAACGGGGGTGCCTGGGTGGCACAGTCAGGCGAGCCGCAGACTCTTGGTTTTGGCTCAGGCCATGATCTCGGGTCCTGGGATCGAGCCCCACATCCCGCTCTGCCTCCAAGTGGAGTCTGCTCCAGCATTGTCTCTCTCCCTCTGCCCCTCCCTCCGGCTCACTAGAGCGCTCTTTCTCTAAAATAAATAAATAAATCAAAAAAAACCAAAAAACCAAAAAACCTACAACCAACTGATATAGAAGTCCAAAACAGGCATTCCAGAGGGGTGACATGAAACACTGCAGCTAGCCGTTCCAGTAGATGTTTCATTCACCACCCGGGTGTGTATTTCTCACAGAAGTCCTGAGAGTCACACGCGTGCTCTGTCTGAACGAATGTGCATGGTTTACTGGAGTGCACGCATATTAAAATCACTCTTACAGGGGCTCCTGGGGGGCTCACTCAGTTAAATGTCTGTCTTCAGGTCAGATTATGAACCCAGGGTCCTAGGATTGAAACCCCCCGCCCCAGCTGGACTCCCTGCTCAGTGGGGAGTCTGCTTCTCCTTCTGTCTCCCCACCCCTGCTCGTGCTCACTCAAGTGTTCTTTCTCTCTCTCTCTCTCTCTCATAAAAATAAATAAGCAAAATCTTAAAAAAAAATAAGGGGTGCCTGGCTCAGTCAGTTAAGCAACTGCGTTTGGCTCAAGTCGTGATCCCAGCATCCTCAGATCGAGTCCCGCTTCGGAGCAGGGAGCCTGCTTCTCCCCCTGCCTGCCGCTCCCCCTGCTTGTGCTCTCTCCCTCTCTCTGACAAATAAATAAATAAAAATCTTTAAAAAAATAAATCCCTCTTACATATCAGTTATCATTTGGATCAGTCCCTCCTCTTTAGCAGGCAAGAATTCTAAGTCTACCGCTTCAGGGGTCCATATGAACTGTAACTTTCTCTCTCTACAATTCACCTTTGTCTTTATTTAGAGTCTCCATTCTACTTAATACCCTAATGTAGTTACTTGGGCTCTACGCACCCCGCCCCAGCCATTGCAGGTTTAAACTCTGTCCATTCAGGATTTTTTTCCCTCCCTGTCCATGTTTATTCAGGTCATTTAGAGAGAGAGTGAAAGTGAGACTGAGAGTGGACTTGCACATTGGTCCAACTGAAAAATGGCAAAAGCCTTCCCTGATGCAATGGCTGCAGAGTCGTATCGTTTAAGTACAAAGGAGCAAACAGGAAATTCTACCGTTCACGTGTCCCTCGCAGGGCAAATATACCAAAACAAAAATAATGCCTACACGTGGTAGAAAACTATTATTGTATTTTTAAAGCGTAAATTGACTTCTGATTCACTTTGGATGAACTTCCCTATTCAGAAAAGAACTGTGAAGATCATAACTTTTTAGAGTATTGAGAATGGCATGAACATACACTTCAAACTGACTTCTTTTTTTTTTAAAGATTTTATTTATTTATTTGACAGACAGAGATCACAAGTAGGCAGAGAGGCAGGCAGAGAGAGAGGAGGAAGCAGGCTCCCTGCTGAGCAGAGAGCCCGACGCGGGGCTCGATCCCAGAAACCTGGGATCATGACCTGAGCCGAAGGCAGAGGCTTTAACCCACTGAACCACCCAGGTGCCCCAAACTGACTTCTTCTAAGCAATTATTCCAGCCCGACATATTCATAAACTTGGAAAGACTCTACTTGTCCCCAACAGCCTCATAAGATGGTTCAATGAGACTAGCTCTCCAGTTCATGTCAGAACCGTGGTTCCAGTGTCAACAGCCCGAGTCTGAGGAGCTGGGATTGAGGGCAGTGAGGATGTTGGTCACTTCACAGGAAGCCCTCAGTCATCTGCCTCGTGACTCCCTCATAGAACCATTAGGAAAATAGCCAGCTTTGACCTCAGATTTCCTATCAAAATTAATCCTTGGTAGGAAAAGATTGTGCAACACTCAGTTTATAAACACAGAATCGTAACTGATAACAGCCGGTGTCTGTTCTCCATACCCAGAAATACTTTTCTTTAATTCCCATCCAAAGTCTTCAGTCCTCAAGTCTGAAATCAAATGTCACTATCTTTTCAATTTAAAGATCACTTATTAGGGGTGCCTGGCTGGATCTGTCCGTAGAGCATGCAACTCTTGATCTCAGGGTTGTAAGTTCGAGCCCCATGTTAGGTGTAGAGATTACTTAAAAATACTATCTTGGAAAAGAAAATAAAGATCCTATTTAAGTTACCTTGATTTTGTCTTCTAGAGGGAAACTTATGAGCAGCTTGAATTTATCCAACAACTATTTATCAATGGTCTATTATAATCCAAGTACTGTGCTGGGCATTGGTTCACAACCATGAATAAATCAGTCCAAAACAAAAAACCCTACCCTAATGGAGCTTACATTCTCTTGGGGGAGGCAGACGATAAACAAGTAAGTAAAATGCATATCATCCTATGTGATGATACACACTATGGAGAAAAATAAAGCAGAGAAGGGGTTGGCGTACAGTTTTACATATAGAGGGAAGGAAATCTTCATGAAGACATTCAAATGGAGCTTGAATGAGGTGAGAGAGGCAGGGCTTGCAAAGACAAAAGAAAAGGGCCCTTCCAGAGGGGACGGCAGGTACAAAGACGTTGAGGTGGCAGCCTGCCTCTCATGTTTGAGAAACATCAAGGAAGCCAGCATGCTGTGAAGTTATTGAAGGGAAGGTAGAAGATGAGGCCCAAGAGGTAATGAGAGACCAAGGACTGTGACTTTCCCCGTGAGATAAGAAACCATTAGAAGTTCCTGAGCATAGAAGTGACCGGAACTGATTTACATCTTGCAGGATCATTGTAGCTGCTAGGTGGAAAATGGCAATGGTACCAGCAGGGCAAGACCTAACTAGAGACTATGACCGTAATCCAGACCAGAGGTGACAACAACTCAGGTCATGGTGGCAGAGGGGAAAGGGGGGAGAAATGCTTAGATCAATATATTTTGAATATACAGCCTATGGAATTTGCTGATGGAATACTTATGGGGGAATGACAAAGAGAGGAATTAAGAATGAGATGTTTGTCCAAAGAAGACATCCAGATGGCCAACAGACACACTAAAAGATGATTGACGTCACTTACCAGTGAAATACAAATCAAAACCCCAATGAGATATGGTCTCAGACCTGTCAGAATGGCTAAAATTAACAACACAGGAAACAACAGGTGTTGGCGAGGATGCAGAGAAAGGGGAGCCCTTGTACACTGTTGGTGGGAATGCCAGCTGGCGCAGCCACTCTGGAAAGCAGTATGGAGGTTCCTCAAAAAGTTGAAAATAAAGCTGCCCTATGACCCAGCAATTGCGCTACTGTGTATTTAACCAAAGGATACAAAAATACTGATTTGAAGGGGCAGGTACGCCCTGATGTTTATAGCAGCATTATCTACAATAACCAAACTGTGGAGAGACCCCAAACATTCCTTGACTAATGAATGGATAAAGAAGATGAGGTACACAAACACACACACACACACACACACACACACACATGCTCACATACAACACACAATACTAAAAAGTCTCATGAAACAAACATTTTTTTTAAAGATTGGATTCATCTGAGGGAGAGAGAGCGAGAGAGCATGAGTGGGGGGGCAGAGGAAGAGGGAGAAGCAGACTCCCTGTTGAGCAGGGAGTCCCACATGAGGCTTGATCCCAGGACCCTGAGATCTTGACCTGAGCTAAAGGCAGACACCTAACTGTGCCACCCAGGAGCCCCAAAACAAACATCTTTATTATGTGTGATGTACTCTGGTGTTTTATTTTGTTTTTAGTTCTGGCAGTTACCCACGAAATTGATTTTATAACTTCCAGTTTGAAAAACACTGATGTAGATCAACTTGTTTTAGTGGCCAGGTGAGGAAGCAGAGAAACACAGAGATTGAGTAATTGCAAAAAGCCCCCAAAGTTTGTAGCAACACAGGGACCCGAACCCAGGTCTCCTGACTCCTGGGCAATAAACAACAGAAAGAGGCTAGATCCTCCTTTTTGGCACTTCCCATATTTTCACTTGATTTTAAAATATATACATATCAAAGCAGTATATCCTGAGTAACAGTGTAAGCAGCTCTCTTAAATTAAATATGCTCTATGTGCCTTAATTTTTAAGCTAAACCTTCTATAAACACTTCTCATTAAAATATTATTTGTACTCAGCATAATCCAAATCTACTTAAAATTGAAATTGTTCCTGGATTATTCAAAGGCAAATCTTAGGGATCATAAAATTATTCAATTTCAGCTCATCATGAAGTTCGTTGGGGTAAGCGCAGACCGCACATATATAGAAGTTCAAGGTCATAGAGAAGTATGGTTAACAGCTCATTTCCATTCAGTGAGCATTTACAGAGCACCACTATCGTGTGGGCTGTTGTGTGTGCTGGGGAAATAACAATGAATTAGTAATTGCCTTGAGGAACTTGCCATCTAGCCAGACAGTCAAACCAAGAGCCATAATTCAATATGAGATATATTATAGAAGATATGAGATATCCTAGAAGTACAGAGTACTCCTTGCTTAACCGCTGTAGGAACACAGATGAGTGAACAATCAATTCTCCTTGAGGATATAAGTGGTTGAGAAAGATTACAAAGGGGAGATAATATTTGTCCCGGGCCTTGAAAGATGAAGAGAAATTTGCTGACCAGATGGAGGTTGAAAAGGATATCAGAAGAGGACACAATAGCATGGGGGGGAAAGTCTAGCATGAATAGAGGGGTCACTGACTAGATCTCAGAGGCCACATTAGGATTGGGACGTGTATTACATTATTATTCAGACCTTATCCTAGGGTGAGTGAGGATATGGGAGGCTGTCACAGATTGAATTATATCACTCAAAAGTGATACAAGGAAGTCCTTCAGAACTTCAGAATGTGCCTTATTTGGAAACAGTCTTCACAGATGCTCAAAGCTAAAATGAGGTCATTATCTGATAGGACTGGGGTCCTCACAGAAAGGGGGAAATTTAGACACAGACACAGACACTCACGGAAGGAAGGCTTCGTGAAGAGACACAGGAAAAATGCCACGTCACAGTGGAGGACTGGAATGGTCCTCCTACATGCCAAGGATTGCCAAAGATTGCCCAGCAAGTCACTGGGAGCTAGGAAAGGGGCCTGGAACAGATTCTCCCTCACAGCCCGAAGAAGGTATCAAGCCTGGAACCCATTGGACTTCTAGCCTCTGACACAATAAATTTCTGTTCCTTGAAGCCATTTGGCTGGTGGCGCTTTGTTACAACACCCCCGGGAAACTACTACAGAGGTTACTGAACAGGACCTGAAGTGATAAGAAATTGAACAAAGACAATGACAGTGGGAAGTTCAGAAAAGGTCACAAATCTGAAAGATATTGCTAAGGTAAAAGTACCCGGATTTGATGATTGGCTGAAAATGCCAAAGGAGAGAGAGCGCAAGAGGGATGAAGCTGCTATTGCTTCATAATCAACCGAACATGGTGTCTAAACTACCTTAGACCTTAGATCCTTGTTACATCCGTCCTGAGGCCAGGGACCTTACAGAAAGCCCCATGCCTCTTCCTCTGCCTAATGGTGTATCTAACTATGTTCCTGATCTCCCACTTAGACCGTCCTTTGGACTGGCTTCCCCAATTTCCATTTGGTTGACATGTAGCTATGGTCTGCTCTAACTACCTAGTCCCTTTAAGGGGCTTTACTTGACCTGCTACTTTCCTCCCCATTTTAGTTTTGTCCAGGATGCTACATATTAGATTATCCTTAGCTCTACATTCTTCTGTCTTTAGACCAATTCCGTCCCTTCCTTATCCACGGCACAGATCCCTGGCCCCCAGATTCAGCACCATAAGCTCTCACTTGTCTAGGCAGCTAGAATAGTCACTGAACACACCAACCCATCTGTAAAGTATAGGGGGAAAAAACGTAGCAAGAAATATGATTTCAGGGACGCCTGGGTGGCTTAGTCAGTTAAGCATCTGCCTTCAGCTCAAGTCATGATCTCAGGGTCCTGGGATCAAGCCCGGCTTTGGGCTCCCTGCTCAGCGCCGAGTCTGCTTCTCCCTCTCCCTCTGCCTGCAGCTCCCCCTGCTTGTCTCTTTCTGTGTCAAATAAATAAAATCTTTTAAAAAATAGATGATTTCACTTTTCGACATTATAGAGATATTTTTGGTACAAAGGGAAGCCACTGAACAATCCTTTCTCCAGAATCCAAAGGGACTGGCTTGCTACATATTCCTATCTCACTGGCCATATATCTTTGGTATAAACACCTGTTCCAAACTGGGCCAATTAAATTGTCTCTGGAGAAAAATGTAAATCGATCTCTGTATGTGTCTAGATATCTAACACAGAACTTGCAGCAACTATAGGTTTCCATATGGACTAAGTAGGAGAAAAAGCTGGTTTGCAGAGAGGTAAGAAGTAAGCAGATGTTAGAAGGAAGTAAATAGGAGAGAGACAGAGACCCACGCTGCCTGTGTTCCTTACAACTTTCCCTTTCCTTCCAATCCCTTTATGACACCATCTGCATTCCTGCCTGTGGATTGTGTAAAAATACCTCTGTATCCTTATGATAAGTACATTTGTCTTTTTGTATCATCCTAACTGGAGATTGCTTCAGAGAATCCTAACCAACGTAGAAAGGGGAGAGGTCATTGGAAGACAGAGCAGAGGTTGAGGGGAGGACACATGGTTTGGGTACGGGAGGAACTGGAGTCACTGGAGTTGATGATGTCATCAGAAGCAACTCAAAGTAATGGAAAACAGGAGGAGAGGGTAAAGAGAGGAAAAATGAGTATCTTAGGAACGTTAATATTTAAGCAACAGATGACAGAAAGAGGAGTCAGTAAATAAGGTTTAAAAATACAGGAGACTAGTAGAGAACGCTTTTGTAAAAGCCAAGAAATAATAGTTTGCAGGTTATCCTTACAGAAAATCCAACCATCAGGGGCTTAAAAAGGGATTGACTTATTTGTGTCAAACAACAAGATGTTCAGAGATGGTACAACAGATGCTCGATTCCATGAAGAACTCAAGCTCTTCCTCTCTCTTCTACCACCATCATTAGCATCTAGCCTTCATCGCTACAGTTACAAGATGATTGTTAAACCTTCTTGATAGGCAGGAAAAGCAAAAGAGAAAGAATGAAGGCCAGTATGGGTGCTGGACCCTTATCAGAAAAGTAAGACTTTACCAAAAGCCCTACTTAAGTCTCATTGGTCAGAATTCTATCACCTAGCCATCCTTACCTGGAGACTAGAAGAGAACTCTGGATAGAATGATGGGTCACCCAATTGGCTTTTTTTTTTTTTTTAAAGTGTTTACATGCTGAGGAGTCCAAGCGATTGGAGAGGAGATCAGAGCTATGAATAGCATGACAAAAAGATCAACTATAGGAAAAAAGTGCAAAGTCCTCTGGGTGACAGGGGATTAAATGCGATATTGAAAGCGACTTCTTTGTCTCCAAAACAAGAAAGGAAGTTAAGGATGAATAACAATAGTGCAGGTTTGGATGTGGGCATGAAAAAAGTGGAATTGTCAAAAGCTCTTATTTTGGCAAGAACACACTTTAAAACTGTTGTTAAGTTTTACACGCTAGACCCTGAATGCACTATTGCCCAGTTCTAAGAAGCGCACGAAGGACCAGTGAGATCGCATCGGAATTCAGGTGTGCTCCGTATCTGGCTCCCGGACCTGAGTCTGCGAGGCAGACACCCCTTCGCGGTCTTCCGATTTCCAGAACGGAGACCCAGAAGAATGGGAGCTTCCGTGAGCATCTCAACATTTAACTCTCCCCCATCCTGTCCTCCAGGCTGGAAGGCCCCCAGAGGATGGCGTGATCTCCGGCATTCTTCTCGCTCTTCTGTGGCTCTGAAAGCAGTGAGGCAGATACCCGGGGGCGGTAGGAGCCACGGCCAAAGCGCTTGCCGGAAGCATCCAGAACTTGCTCTGCAAATTCATTTCGATTCTGTTCTTCGCTCCTTCACCTTGAGCGCGTCGGAGGCGGCGCTGAGCAAGGCTACACTGCAGGACGCCGTCCGCTGGAACCTGCAGCAGTCCGGGAAGGGGCAGAGCTCCCAGGGCCGCTCCCGTCCACGGATGAACGCGCAGCACCCGTGACCCCCGTTTCGGCCTCCGCGACTTGCAGGAGCCCACCCCGACACCGACAAGTCCACCCCCTCCCCCCGCAAGAAAACGATTCTCACTTTTCATTGGCTGACCCTGGCGGAGGGGAGCCCCTGCTTCATTTTTATTGGCGGCCGCTGCCGTCACGTCCTCTCGCCACACCCACCTACCCGGCGGCGCCCAGTGAGCGTTGTGGGGGAAAGATTTACCGAGGGCGGCGGCGGGAGTCGCGCGCAGACAGCCCGGGAGGTCCTCCCTCCCCGCCCCACTGCGCCGCGGCCCCCGCCCCGCCCCCTGGCCCGAGGCCCCGCCCCCGGCCCGGCCGGGTCCCGCCCCTCTTTCTAGAGAGGGCGGGGACCAGGCGGCGGCCGCAGTCGCAGGAATATGCTGGAAGCCGGCGGGCGGACGCCCGGGCGGTGCTGAAGGGACAGTTCCCGCCGCCAAACTTGCCCCGCGGCGGCAGGGTGGGTGGGGCGGCCCCGAGCCCGCGGGGGCACGTGAGCGATGGAGACCATCTGGATCTACCAGTTCCGCCTCATCGTGATCGGGGACTCCACGGTGGGCAAGTCGTGCCTCCTGCACCGCTTCACGCAGGGCCGCTTCCCCGGGCTGCGCTCCCCCGCCTGCGACCCCACGGTCGGCGTGGACTTCTTCTCCCGCCTGCTGGAGATCGAGCCGGGCAAGCGGATCAAGCTGCAGCTGTGGGACACGGCGGGGCAGGAGCGCTTCAGGTAGGGCCGCGGGGACCCCGGGGCACCCCGGACACCGCCCCCGCCCGGCTCGGAGGAGGCTCCGGCCCTTCCCTCTCGAAAGTGCAAACACTCCATCCTCGCTTCCCCTTTGCCCCTCCTCTTCCAGGGACGACTTCCTCCTCCGCAATTTCTCACTTCTTTCTTTGGCGCCCATTTCCTGCGCCTTTCCTTTCCCGCCCGAACCGGAGGGGGGGTTCCCCAGTCGCGGACCCCCTCTTGCCCCGCGCTCTCTGCCCCTGCGGATGTTGGGATCCCCAACTCTTCGGCACCCCTTCCCCTGCCGCCTGCTCCCCAAACTCGGCGCCCTTCGCTGCGCACACCCTGACCGGGCCCCCCGCTTCCGAGCTCCCCTTCTGCACCCCGCTCTGTGCGGCCGGGGAGGACTGCAAAGTGGGGTTCCCACGTTGGTGATCGATCCCTCCGTCTCGACGGCGAGCGCCGCTCCAGCCCAGCCTGCCTGAGCTCACTGGGCACGGTACAGAGAGGGAGGGGGATGCGGTAATGGTTGGAACACCGCACAGCACTGAATGCGGTCATCAGAAATGCTGGGCCATGTGACCCGTGGGAATGTGTCCTAGGTAGCAGCTGGATGGAACATCAGGGACACAGGCACAGCGTGGTTCTGGTGTGGGGGGGGGGGGGGGTCCTTGTTTTGTTTAGTAAGGGATGACTTGTCTTTAGAAGTTGGTTATCATTGGTGGTTTAGTGGAGAGGAGAGAGACACTGAGATTTTGTCACGAACTTTTCCTTTATGGTATTTATAATGGGTGCCTAACGTTCCAGGCTGCTAATACGTCAGAAAATGCGTTCTGAATAGAGAAAGAGGGGTCCAAATGAAGTCTTATTCTAATGTTCACCGAGACCCTGAAGGAACAATTTTGCAAAGACAACTCAGGTTACGCAAATAAAAATTAAATGTAATTTGTTCGCATTTCCTGGATGTTTAAGGCTGAACCGCATAATAAAGCATATTTTGAAGTTCTAGGAGTTGAGGACACTGTGGTTTTTTTAGAGGAAGGTAGGAAATTTGATATATTGTAATGTTTTGGATTGTAGTGTTTTTGTTTTTTTTTTAAGATTGCACTGTCACCTGTAACTCACTTAAGCAAGCATTTTGCAATCTTTAGCAAGTACTCTGCTTGTGAAACGCAGGAGTCCATGAGGGGACTTCCCAAATATGGCTTCCCCTCACCAGCCCCAGCCGGTCCCTTTCCAATGAGATCGGTCTCTTCTGTGATAGAGGATGTTCTAACTTTTAAAGTTCTGGCTTCCATTCCCAGCTACACACCGATTCAGACAGATGATAAGTGAACCAGCTGCTTAGCTTCCTCAGACCTTAGTTCTCTCCTGTGTATGAAGTGGAAAGATGATAAGACCAGCCTTTCACAGAGATGTTAAAGCTTCCTGTTTGAATTAGAGTTCCATGAAGAATGTTGTTTTTCCTTTTTGGGAATCCTTTTTTAGTTAAAATAAGGTTTCAGACATCTGATTCCTCATCTGTAAAATAGGGTCATTATGATTTCTTAAGATTCCTTCCAGTTTTACCATTTGTTTTTAAGATTTTTATTTATTGGGGCGCCTGGGTGGCTCAGTGGGTTGAAGCCTCTGCCTTCGGCTCAGGTCATGATCTCAGGGTCCTGGGATCCAGCCCTGCATCGGTCTCTCTGCTCAGCGGAGAGCCTGCTTCCTCCTCTCTCTCTGCCTGCCTCCCTGCATACTTGTGATCTCTGTCTGTCAAATAAATACATTTAAAAAAAAAATCTTTAAAAAAATTTTTAAAAATTAAAAAATAAAGATTTTTATTTATTTATTTGACAGAAAACGGGAGCGGGAACACAAGCAGAGGGAGAAGCAGACTCCCCACTGAGCAGGGAGTCCCATGGGGGACTGTATCCCAGGACCCTGAGGTCAAGACCCAAGCTGAAGGCAGAGGCTTAACGACTGAGCTACCGAGGCACCCTCCAGTTTTACTTTTGTTAAGACTGATTGCAAATTCCTGTCCTTGGCATCTCAGTCAGAGATGAAACTTGAGATATTTTGTGGTCCAAAAAAAAAAAGCATTTACTAATAGCTCTTGCTTTACCCTCTGAAATGAATATAATAAAAACATATTCTTTATGCCTTAAGCTCCTAAAAACTAGTAAGTTGCAACTATAAGAAATGTAAGTAGTAAAATCTTATTGTATTTAATCATTTCCTAAAAAGTTGCCCCTCAACTTATTGACAAGATAGTTAAGGATAATTAATTTGTTAGAGTTTAAAGTCCTTTCTGCTAAATAGATCATTGTTTTTAATGCCTTTGAGCACATGTAAATAGTAATTCATTGTATATACATTATTAAAACCAGACAGTAACTCTCCCATAATAATACAAAGACATTTAGGGAATGTTTACTGACAATGAGTCACGCTTTGTTTTGTCTGGATCTTTACCAAAGATATATTCATAAATACATATGTATTTCAGTAGCTACCTCCAAATACTTGCTTTTCTGTTTAGCAGAATTTTTCACCATATAAAACAACCATTGTTAAATCATTCTGTATCTTTATCTAAGAAAACAGATACATTTTGAATAGTAAATACCCTACACATTTTATTTCATAGCAAGGTACTGGAGTTCATGAAGATATTAGCCATATCATATCATTAGGAATTCATGGGAAATTTTATATTTGAAGGTTTATTATTGATTGGCTACAAATTAGCAAAAAGGAATCTTCTTTTTTTTTTTAAGATATTGTTTATTTATTTGACAGAGAGATCACAAGTAGGCAGAGAGGCAGGCAGAGAGAGATGGGGAATTCCGCAGGCTCCCCGCTGAGTAGAGCCCGATGCGGGGCTCAATCCCAGGACCCCAAGACCACAACCTGAGCCAAAGGCAGAGGCTTTAACCCAGGGAGCCACTCAGGCACCCCAAAAAGGAGTCTTCTTTAGATAACTCAGGGTGTAGCTTGAAAGCGTTAAGAAAACAGAACAAAATAATGAACTGATATTTATTACCATACTTAGCCTTAGTTTTCTTCCCCCAGCTTGAGATATAATCGACACATAAAGCCTTAATTTTCAATGTTCAGATTAACACATGCTAGAAGACATAAATTACTTACAAAAATTAAGAACGAACAAAAAGGGGCGCCTGGGTGGCTCAGTGGGTTAAAGCCTCTGCCTTCAGCTCAGGTCATTATCCCAGGGTCCTGGGATCAAGCCCCACATCAGGCTCTCTCCTCGGCAGGGAGCCTGCTTCCTCCTCTCTCTCTGCCTACTTGTGATCTCTGTCTGTCAAAAAAAAAAAAAAAAAAAAAACGAACAAAAAAAGCAAAAATGGGCTTACAAAAATAATATATGTGAGTGTACCATAAGTTGTAATATTCTTATTGACACTGTGTTAATGACAATAAATGTCAAATTACTGTATTAAGGAGAGTCAAAATTACAGTCCCTTCGTTAAAGATGAAAATGTATTTCTCATGTGTAAAAGTCTCAAGGTAACTGGTCTGTGTTGGTGGAGGGACTCTGCTCTGAGCCATCATTCAGGTACCATTCTTTTGAATTTTCTGCCAGCCCTAAGATATTATCATCTTTGTGAACACTGTGTTCTGGCACGAGGGACAGGGGAAGAAAAACCAAAACTTTAAATCAAACAATGTTCCTTTTTTTTTTTTTTTTTTTTTTAAAAGTAGGCTCCGTGCCTAATATGGAGCTTGAATTCACAACCCCATGATCAAGAGTTGCACACTCCAGCGACTGGGCCAGCCACCCAGGTGTCCCAGCAATGTTCCTCTTAAGCAAGTGAGACCGCTGTGGTACAGATCACTTCAGCTCTAAGTTCGCTGAGAAGAAGTTAGTTACAAGACCACAGTTAGGCTGAGCCACCATGTATGTGCCCGTGAAGAAGGGAAGGTGGGTCTGGCATTGTGGGTTTTGCAGGGAAACTAGCAAACACCACTTTCCAATTTTAATCATCACAGTGGACAAAGTTTAGCAGGAAAGGAGGCAAGACTATCCTATAACACAGTGTTAATGAAGATAAATATTAGAAGGTGCTAGAAGTGTGGAAAGCGTCAACTGTAAGGATAAAAATGTTGAACTTCCCATGGAAAGCGCTTAAAGCAATATGAAGATAAAACGAGATAAAGAAATAGCTATGTTGGCTTGTGGGGATAGGAAATTTCACAGTTTCAATCCAGATTTTGCTTTTTATTTCTTGTTGTCTGATCTTTGGGGTGTTATGGTTACAGCGAGTGATTATAAAGCTAACTGTAAAGAGAATAGGATGCTCCTGGTAGAGTGCTTCTCAGAGTGTGTCCTGTCAAACAGTTATCCCTTGTGATTCTTTTTTAACAAGGAATTCTGTGCCCAGGTAAATTTGGGAATCCCTGTACTCCATGTACCACTCTCTTAGAAACTGATATCAAAGGCTCCCAGAAGTCATGCATCAAAGAAGCCCGTTTAACTTTGATTAAACCATCATGTCTCAAATTTTATTTTTAAAATGTAAAAATTTACGCTAACTCGTGTTCAGAAGAGTGTAACCCCAGAGAGGCTCCACTGATGAGCTCCTGTAGTCACATCCTTGGAGCAGAACCCCTGAACTTCTGAGGTGTAGAGCGATGGCGGACCTTCCGATGTTCCTTTACCAGCTAATTAGCAAAGGGCATTAAGTAGCCAGTGCTGCTGAGGGATAGCCCTGCCCTTCACTGGCCCCCAGCTTCTGCGGTTGGCCTCTACCTAACCCACAGAATGTTCTGAGCCTCGCCCCGCCCTCCATGTGCCTTGTTGTCTCTTTTTCTGTAGCACCTCTTCTCTGGATCTTTCTCTTCCTGTCGTGTCCTACCTCTCCTTCAGCGGCTTATTTTTCCGCTACCCCCTCCTGTCTGTCCCCTCTCCCCTTTCCTCCCACCCTCTTTCTCTCTCCTTCCTTCTTACCGCAGTGTGTCTCTTACTCTCATTTCATTTTCTCTGTCCCGCTGGCTCCCTTGCATCTCTGCTGCCTCCCTCCCTTCAAAATCCGCATGTGAATAATGTTTAAATGTGGCTTAATTTGCCTCTGAAACCAATAATACATGATATGTTAATTCTTGAATTTAAATTTTAAAAAGATAAAAAAAATTAAAGTGGCTTAACTTACGTTCTTTGTTTTTAATTTTTTTAAAGATTTTATTAATTTATTTGACAGAGATCACAAGTACGTAGAGAGGCAGGCGGGGGTGGGGGTGGAGCAGGCTCCCCGCTGAGCTCAGCCCCATGCAGGGCTCGATCCCAGGACCCTGAGATCTTGACCTGAGCCGAAGCAGAGGCTTAACCCACTGAGCCACCCAGGCGCCCCTTAAGAGAACGTTTTGAATGCCCAAACTAAATTGCTTCGTTTTTGTTTTTGATTCCTTCCCTCTTGATTGCAGTTCATAGTCTTCAAGAGAAAAAGATTTTCCATTCCTGGATCGGTGGGTTCGTAACGGCATGTGTCACAGAGCGGAAGTTGTCCGCAGTTTAGTGCCATAGTCATCACAGTCTCCTGTCAGTCCAGGTTTTTGGAAACAGTAAAAGCGATGCTCTATTTTTGTTGAGTCATCAGATAAAATAATGTCTTGGTTAAAATTATTTGTGCTGTAGGGGTCTGGGTGCCTCAGGTCATGATCCTGGGATCCTGGGATGGGGCCCTGCATGGGGCTCTCTGCTTAGCAGGGATCCTGCTTCTGCCCCTCCCCCTCCCTCTGCCCCTCCCCCTCCCTTTGCCAGCCGGGCGCTTATGCTCACTCCCACTCTCAAATAAATAAATCTTTTTTTAAAAAATTAAAAATAAAAGTAAATGAAAATTGCTACCCCACACACTCTACCTGACTTATCACAAAACATCTCATTAGGGTAAAAATCACTGTTTTCTGAAAGGAATGTAATAAATGTACTTTGACTATGTAATAAAATACTGGTCTAACCTTCAAGAGTTCCAGAAAAACATGAAGCAAAGGTCAAAGTATGTTCTAAATTTATAAGTATATTTCTAGTTTAAGCTGTAAAAGAGTTTCGAAATACAGGTGAGCCGTTCTGTATATAAGGGTGACTAAGCAAACATTGATGGCTAGCTCACATATTATTTTAGTTTGGCTTAAAATCTTAACAGTGTTCTCTTGAACATTCTGAAATGTAGTAAAGTTTTTCTGTTTTTCTTCCTATGGTAGCGATTTAGAAACAACTTGCTAAGTCCAATAACTGCTTTACTGGCGGCAAGTCTTTAAGACCATCAGCTGGTATCAATAGCAAGGGTATAAAGAAGCCATCAAAATACCTCAGTGCCAACAAAATACTGAGGTGAAGGGGCAGAGACTTCTTTTTTAAAGATTTTATTTATTTTATTTTATTATTATTTTTTATTAACACGTAATGTATTATTTGTTTCAGGGGTACAGGTCTGGGATTCATTAGTCTTACACAATTCACAGCGCTCACCATAGCACATACCCTCCCCATTGTCCATCACCCCGCTACCCCATTCCTCCCGCCTCCCTCCACTCCAGAAATTCTCAGTTTGTTTCCTGAGACCAAGAGTCTCTTAAAGTTTGTCTCCCTCTCTGGTTTCATCGTGTTTCATTTTTTCCTTTCTTACCCTAGGATCCTCTGCCTTGTTTCTTAAATACCATCTATCAGTGAGATTGAATGATGATTGTCTTTCTCTGATTGACTTATTTTGCTTAGCATAATACCCTCTAGTTCCATCCACATCGTTGCAAATGGCAAGATTTTGGGGGGTTTTTTGATGGCTGCATAGTATTCCATTGTGTATATATACCATATCTTCTTTATCTATTCATGTGTTGATGGACATCTAGGTTCTTTCCATAGTTTGGCTATTGTGGACATTTCTGCTATAAACATTTGGGTGCACGTGCCCCTTCAGATCACTACATTTGCATCTTTGGGGTAAATACCCAGTAGTGTGATTGCTAGGTCATAGGGTAGCTCTATTTTCAACTTTTTGAGGAACCTCCATGTTGTTTTCCAGAGCGGCTGCACCAGCAAGGGAGCTCAGACTCCTCTTAGGCTTGTTTCCATGTCACTTATGTGGTAAGTGAGTTGGAAGTCATGTGCGAAATGTCTTGTCAGAGCCATGCTCAGAGCCATGCTCAGAAGGTCACCAGTGACTTTTCTTGGCAAAATGCGATCTTTCTCTTATGCCTGTTTTTTTTTTTATTCATTTATTTATTTTTTAGTTATCTCTACACCCAGTGTGGGGCTCGAACTCAGAGCCCCTGAGACCAAGAGCTGCACACCCTTTCAACGTGGCCAGCCAGGAGCCTTATTAATATTTTTTTTTCTAATTTTTATATGATTGGGTATGGTTTCTTTTTAAATTATCTTGCTGTACTAAGAATGTTAAAAGTGGTTTTCCTTCTGATTTTTAAGTCTTTGTAAATATATATCCTTTTTGTAGGACTTACTGGGCTACAGCCTCACGCAAGGCTTAGGGACAACCTTAATAACAGATTCCTGCATCAGAAATACAAGAGAACGGTGTGGGACCCAAACTGCACCCTCCCTGAGAAACGATTGAGAAAGCATACTCCAGACAGGAGTTAGATGATATTAAGAACTTACTGGTGTGACGAAGAAAAGATTATAATTTTTAAAATTCTAGATATTGCCTCTTGTTTTCCTTCAGTGTAGCATTTTGCAGAGTGACGTTAATAGGTGTAATTTGAGAAGAGGTTTCCTTGATCAAATAATTTGGGAAATGTTGGGCTGTTGCAGGATTTCTCAGAGTTTCTAATCTATGGATATAGTAATACATATTGTGAATCCCCAAGGTAGATGTGGTGTTTCCCTAACCCAGAGTCCTTTTACACAGAGCGTTTTGTTTTATTTTATTTTTTTTTAAGATTTTTATTTGTTTGTCAGAGAGAAAGAGAGAAAGCAAGCACCAGGAGGGGGAGCGGCAGGCAGAGGGAGAAGCAGGCTCCCCACTGAGCAGGGAGCCCGAGGTGGGACTCAATCCCCGGACCCTGAAATTATGGCCTGAGCTGAAGGCAGACACTTAACCGACTGAGCACCCAGGCGCCTCTACGCAGAGCAGTTTAGGAACTGGTAGGTCATCAGGTAGCTGGAGCACTTTAGGAGACAACACTTCAAAAAAAGAAAAAAAAAGTATGGGCAATTCCTTAAATTTTAGGAATATATTGAGAATCTCTCCCGGTTTCTTTTTTCATGTGATTCTCCATGTCCCTTTTTGCTGGTTCTCCTGGGTATGATGTCATCCGATTTCCCCTTTAAAACTCTTGATGTTTTAGGAAAAATCCAGTACCCCTTCAGAGTCCCCCGGTTTGTGTCCCCTCAAACAAAAATAAGAGGTGATCTTCCTGACTTCTAGCCCTTTGTCACACTTTCACTCAGATCACATGGGACCTTCAGCATTTGTTTTAAACACAGAACCTCCCAGTAGTAATCACTGGAGAAACTGGAAGAAAGGTAAAGGAGCAAATGGATGAAACTTCTTAATTTCAGATTGTTTAGGTACGAAAGAGCTACCATAGAAAGGCTGTGGGAAAGGGAATGTCAATGACACAGATAGGAGGTCAAATTGAAGACCGATTTGATAGAATAGATGGATAGACTGTGAAAAGAGGAACTACGAGTGAGAGAGAAGATGCCGTTAGCTGTATAGCAGACAACCATTGGCAGCAAAGAAAATTAGTGAGAAAGGAGGCCGGGGGACAGACACGTGAAAGAAGCCACAGAGGGGCCCCTAGGGGCTCAGCTGGTTAAGCATCTGCCTTGGGTTCAGGTCATGATCTCAGGGTCCTGGGATCGAGCCCCGCATCAGGCTCCACGCTCAACAGGGAGTCTGGTTCTCCTATGCTCCCCCTGCTCATGTTCTGTCTCTCCCAAATAAGTAAATAAATAAATAAATAAATAAAATCTTAAAAAAAAAAAAAAAAGTTGCAGTGGTCAGCCACACTGTGGTCTGCATACTGGCCATACAGTCATTAAATGACTGTAGCCGCAGGACCGGGGGAGAACAGACGGGGGATCTGCTAACAGCAGACTCAGTTGTTAATAATACAATTAATGTCCAGAACGGCTTTGACTTGCCCCAGAGGTTATAGCTCCTGGGTGGTTTGCTCAAGGACCCTGTTCTCTTAACTGTGTATTCCGAGCTCTTTCTGCTGCACCAGGCCTCCTGTCATGATGGAAGAAACTTTTACTGCACACTGGGAAGTTCTGTCCTGAAAAGTACTCTGTGGGCACACAGCCACCTTACCCCGACCCCCATCTTCTCTATACCAGCGTTAGTTACTTGCTCCACCCAAACCGTAATTTTACTGCTGTGTTCAGAAAACAGGGGGGAAGTAGCTTTGCACACAGTAGCAGTACTGATCACTGGCAGCAGACAGCCGTGGCTGCACGGACCCTTCCCCCACCCCCATGCAGTGCTCCATGACTGCACTGCTGCACTCAGCAGCAGGAATGAGCCCAGTCGCTGCTGTGGACAAGCCTGTATGATGTGTCCCCCCTCGTTAGACAAGGAGAGGCTTCGGGTCCCGCCCAGAGCTAGCTACCAGCAAATGCTGGCCCTGGTGTCCTCTGATTTCATAAGTGCCACAAAGTAGCTTTCCAGTCCTTCAGTGCTGTCCCCTTTTGTCCTGGAGAAGTTGAAATCAACCACGATTATTTCCTTGTGGAAATCCAGGCACTGAGTCAGCTTAACTGTTTGTCCAGCACTAGATCTAATAACAAATAGAAACATAAGTAGGAGGGGGGTGTCTGGGTGGCTCAGTCAGTTAAGCGTCCCACTCTTGGTTACAGCTTAGGTCAAGATCTTGGGTCATGGGATCAAGCCCCACACAGGGCTCTGCGCTCAGGAGAAGTCAGCTTGAGATTCTCTCTCTCTCTCTCTCTCTCTCAAATGAATAAATAGAATTTTTTCTAAAAATCAGTAAGCTATAGTCTCACTTTCAAGGTCCATGCTGTCCCTCGACAGTACAGACTATGCTGCTGGAGCGAAGAGACTGCCCGAATCTGGCTCCTTAAATTTTGCAGGGCTTTTTGCTCCTCCCGTAATAAAGTGGACGATCAGGGTGGCTCTGCCTCAGGACCAGCTTCCAGGATTCTTCAGTCTTCGCTGTTTCCCAGTGAGCTGGAAGAAGGGGGAGGAAGCCAACTGCAAATCGTTTCTCCAAGGGGTTGGATGGCAGACTGCACACACTGCTTCTTCTGTCCCATTAATCTGGATTTCGTGACATGACCATAGCGGACCGCAAGAGAGCTGGAGAACACAGTCTCTCCCAAAACTTAGGAGTTCTGCCAGGAAAGGAAGACAGGAAGAACATAGCTTGGGGGATAGTTGTCTTTCTCCGTGAGTTGTAGCTAGAAAGAGAATAATCAAATTTTTGCAGTAAGGGCTGATAACTATGAAAGTAAGTTCCAGCGGCAGAACAAAGGGAGGCATCATCCTCCGTACCTCGGGCGAGGGCTCATTTCAAAGGATGGATCCCAAAGAGGCTGGTCCTTGATCCTCAGTCGTGAAGGTTGCATGAGTAGAGGGAGAAGTAACAAACGGACCAACTACAGTCGATAAAGAAGTGGCTTCCAGTAGTGATAGCAAATTGAACACCTGTATCCATTCTAGCCTTTTTTCCCTGAGCTCTCACTAAATGAGGATAGCTTTCTTTTGGAACCATAAACCCTCAGACAAGGAGAGTTAGGTAAGGAGACAACAGCACCAAAGTTTTGGAAGCAAGAAAGCAGGTGGAGGGCTGGTCAGTGAATTAGCAGATTCAAGAAAACGGGCTTCTAAGCAGCGGAAGGACAAAAGCTAACAACCAACCCAGTATATTCCAGTATACTCCATCGAAACTCCAGATACTTCTGGAAGTAAGAGTGCGAAAATAAGAATCATTGATTGCCAGTCTGGTTAAGAAAGTTTGGGTTCTCACATCCCTACCACCATCCCAGACACCAGGTAACATCCTCCCCCCGCCCCCAACATTGGCAAAAACTGGAAATTTATCCTTAGGAAAGTTAAGTCTTCAGTTGGAAGAACCAGGTAGAGTTGAAGTCAGGCTGGCTTATTAAAAGTAAGGGCATTTAGTGAATGCGTGCTTGTTGGATGCTAATACAGTCTAGTTCTCTCCCTTCTCCCCTGCTCAGCTCCCAGAACGCTGCCGTCAGCCAGTTCCCCCCACCTTCAAACATTGGTGAAACCATTTCTGTTCTGAAAGATCTGACCAGCCCCAAAGAAGAAACATAAGATACCAACTTGAGAGATCCTGCAACTAAGTGATCCAGCCTCATTTTCTGGCCATGGGGCTTTTGGTCTCAGTGCAAGATTGCAAGAAATGTAAGGGGGGCCCCTGGGTGGCTCAGCCGGTTAAGCTTCTGCCTTCGGCTCAGGTCATGATCCCAGACTGGGATCAAGTCCTGCATGAGCAGGGAACCTGCTTCTCCCTCTCCCTCTGCTGCTCCCCCTGCTTGTGAGCACTCTCTCTTTCTGTCAAATAAATAAATAAAATCTTAAAAAAAAAAATCAGCCCAGATTCTTTATCATTCTTCCCATTCATATGAGGGGGGCTTGTTACTACAGCAAGCCTGGTCTATCTTTACAAATACACAGGATAATTATAAGCCTAGAAAAGGTTGTGCAGGAAAGAAGAAGTCACAGTTTATTTCAGGGCTTGGCAATGAAAAAAATGCCTGTGATCAGAATAACACAAATGCCAAGAAAGGATCTGCCTAAAATTATGATGTCATGATACTGGCTTTTGGGGACTGGGGGAAAGTAAGGATGTGTGGTAAGTGCGCATGTCACTTTGATGAAAACACGAGCTTAAGAAAAAGGAGGGGCACCTGGGGGGGCTCAGTCGGTGGAGCCACTGACTCTTGGTTTTGGCTCAGGTCGTGATCTCAGTTGTGGGTTTGAGCCCCGCATCAGGCTCTGTGCTCAGGGGGACTCTGCTTCTCTCCGTCTCCCTCACTCTTCTCCCCACCCCCATCCGTGTGTGTGAGTGAGCGCTCTCTCTTGCTCAATCTCAAATAAATAAGTAAAATCTTCTTCAGAAAAAGAGGGAAAAGAACATGAACGTAATCTGTTCAAATGCCTTGAAAATGAAAGCCGCATAACTTCAGAGACAGAATGAAGTGAGAAAAGGCTACACATCAGTTATAATTCCGCAATGTGGGGAGATACACAAAAGCACGTGAGACGGAGCAGCGCAGAGAAGGTTGTGTGGAAACAGACATAAGTCACAAAAATGGTGGGAGAATAATAACCCAAGAAAAACTATTCTTTTTTTTTTTTAAAGATTTTATTTATTTATTTGACACAGAGAGAGATCACAAGTAGGCAGAGAGGCAGGCGGCGGGGAGGGGGGAGCAGGCTCCCTGCTGAGCAGAGAGCCCAATGTGGGGCTCGATCCTAGGACCCTGAGATCATGACCTGAGCCAAAGGCAGAGGCTTAACCCACTGAGCCACCCAGGCGCCCCGAAAAACTATTCTTTAGTTGTGTTAGATTACATAATGCTCTGTGTTATATGGAACATAAAGTAATCATGAGAAGATGGTCATTGTCTTATTTTTATTTGGCAGAAGAATGCCAGAAAGTGTTGGAAGTGCGTGCTGAAGTCTTTTATACGTTTTCTGGTAACACACCGAGTAGAAAATAAGCATCCCGTCATTATCACCTTGCAGACAGTTAGCGAAGCTAGAAACAAACCATTCCCATTCATTTCCAAATAAACTCTTCCAATTTTCACACATAACTTGTTCTACTTTCCAGAAACCACTGGAAAGTACAATTTGAATCACTACCAACTGTAAAAGAGCAGTTCTTGAGAAAATGTGGATGATTTCACCTATATGCTTATAAGTATATGCAGTTATTCAGCCCATTTCTCTCCTTTTGGCTTCGCAAATCCCTGCTGTATAAATAGCAAAAGGAGAAAAGCTTTTTGGTATTTCTCGGTTCTTCCTTTTGCTCTGCATTTGCATGCTGCCTTGGCACAGTCTGACAGTAGGAACTTACTCGGCTGTGGATGTGTTCCTTTACAAATACTGCTAGGACTGCTCGTGCCCAGTTCTGTGGTAGACAGTGGGGAGACAGCAGTCCAGAAAAACCGACAGCAATCCTTGCTTTCGTGAAACTCATCTGCTAGTGGAGGAGTCAATCTCTAACCACATAAGCTGGAAAACTACATAGGGTGTCGGCGTTAAGTGCTGTGGAGGAAACTAGAAGGTAAGAGGTGAATAGAGCATTCTAGGAGCTGGAAAGACCTCACTGTCATCGAGTGAGGATCTGTCAAAGAAGTAAAACAGAAGGTAAGGTGGTCGTGGGAATTACATATAGTCAGAGAGAGACTGTGGCTCGTTAGGTGTTGTCAGTAATGCAGACAGCTTCTGAAACTACAGACTTGATCTTTTGTGCAGAGACCCTGGGAGTACACAAAGAAAAAGAGTTTTAACGTTTGCATGTATAAAGAAAGATATCCTAAGTCATGAGCTCCACGTTTCAGAATCTCAGGGCAGAGAAGGGCTGGTAGCCTCAGTGATAATAAAAGGAGAGGAGAAACTTGTGTTTTCGTCTCTTAAACGCTGTCCTAAGAGCCTGAATCACAAAGCCAAGTGATTTTACCAAGTGAAACAGGTAAATACAGTATCAACACAGTGACTGTTTCCAGAAGGGCAGTGGGAACATGATGTCACGGTAGAAGGCACTCACGAGGCTAAGGCATTCGTAGACTGCTTATGGCAGTAGCCTTTGGCATCAAAGTTCGTCTATCCTCTAAATGCCTACTACAACTGGCAAAGCCACAAGAAGGGCATTTCCAGGATGGAACATCTGGTTTATTTTACTTTTTTATTTTTTTCAGTATTCCTAGATTCATTGTTTACGCACCACACCCAGTGCTCCATGCAGTCCCTGCCCTCCTTAATACCCACCGCCAGGCTCACCCATCCCCCCACCCTGGTTTGTTTTCCCTAAGTAAGTCAGCAAGTGCTCTGTACCTTGTCGCTTTTTTAAGACGCCTGTGCACATCCAACAAAATTCATATTAATAGCATAAAAGGTTTAGATAATCTGGCCACTTTCAGATAAAATTTTATATTAAGTAATTATAATAGAAATAATCGTGTGCATTCCAGGACCTATAGACTTTTGTCCTTCATATGACAGCAGCATCTTGTTCTCTGTTTCCTCCAGGAAACTAGATAACTGTTTAATTTGAGATATTTACATTTTTTAGAATCTCAGTCTCACATGCATGTGGGTCAAAAAAATTCCAGATTCCCCGAGGCTCTTCATTCACACTGGATTGCGTCGCTCCTATATTAAGTACTTTGTTGTAACGTCCGCAACCCCCGGTGCTGTCAATATCACTTGTCTACATAGTGTTTTAGGAAAAAGAAAATTAAGAGGAAAATTAACATAAAATAGTTGGCCATTTTTCTTTTCTGAAGCAAAAATAATGCAAGAATCAACCTTGCAGGGGCACCTGGCCAGCTCAGTCAGTTAAACGTCTGCCTTTGGCTCGGATCATGGTCTCAGGGTCCTGGGCTCGAGCCCCGCATCGGGCTCCCTGCTCCATGAGGAGTCTGCTTCTCCCTCTCCGAAACCCCCGGCTTGTGCTCTCTTGCTCTCTCTGTCTCTCAAATGGATAAATAAAATCTTAAAAAAAAAAAAAAGAAGAAAAGAAAAAGGAATGGTTGAAAGAAAATGTGGTATAGACATAAAATTGAATAGTATTCAGCCATTAAAAAAAAAGGAAATTCCGTCATAGGCGACAACATAGGTGAATCTTGAGGACGTTATGCTAAGTGAAAATAGCCAGTTACAGGACAAATACGGCATGATTCTGCATCTGTGAGGCATCTACGGTGATCAGATGCATGGAACCAGAAAGAAGAGTGGTTCCCAGGGGCTGGGGGAAGGGAGAAGGAAGTGAGTTGCAGTTCGCTGGGTATGAAGTTTCAGTCATGCAAGATGAGAAAGTTCTAGAGATGTGGTGTACAGTATTGTGCTTACACTTTAAAACAAGAGATGGACCTCTTATATTTTTACCAATTTCAAAAAAGAACGAGTTTTGGCCTCATGTGGATGTGGAAGGTTATAAAACGTTTGTGACTTTGTTTTGTCATTGTTCTCTTGCAAAATACATGTGGACTCTGTCTTTCTGGTCTTTGGTTGCCAGCCCCAAAATGGGCTTGAGGAAATCTAAATCTTCACGAAACGGAAGTTTCTGGAAGCATGTCTGAGGCGCAGAGACTTGACTGGAAGCTGAAAGGGCCAGGCTTGGAATGAATCAGAAGATCCCAGGAGTTCTGGGCAACGAGAACCAAAGGAGGCCAGGGTGGTCCTCACCCTGCTGTCGTCCTCTGTCACCTGGCAGCTCACGGCCATAAGAAGCCCCGAATGACCAGCCAGCAGTCTCAGCTAATTCTGTAGAAGCATCCCAGCATTCTCTTGTGAAAGCATTTCTCCCTGGGATACTAAAACCCTGACGTCAGCAGAGTTAGGAGTCACGGGGATTAGAAGCAACAAAAAATTGTAGTGACTCATTAAGTGTAATTGTGAAAGGCCCCGTCATCCGACTTCCACCCTTTGTCTCCCAAACCACAGCCTCTGTTTATGAAGAAAACCACCTCGTACTCTGTCCCTCGCGCGTTTAAAACACATACATTCCGAATCCTGTTGGAATCTTCCAAGCTGTTACCTCCTGAACGTAGGTGTAACTGAGTCTTAACCCATTCCCCAGATTTGCAGGGCCAGATGCCTCCAGGTGACAGTGACGCGGGAAGATCACCGAATCCCACGGCATCTGCCCATTTCCCTGTCTCTACCTCTGCTAAGTGACATCTTTGGTCTGTAGCACAGCGTGGGATGCCACATCCATGTGTAAGGGATCCTGTAAGTTCACAGACGGGGGTGCTGGCATGGTTGGAGTCCAGATTCCGTGTCTGTTACAGTGGGGACGCATCAGTGTCCCCTCCGTGATGATCGCCCCAGAGAAACATACCATATCCAGAGTCTCAGTAGCTGCTGAAAAATTGACTTCTGACCAGCGGCAGCCCAGGCAAGAGAAGTCTTTGTCGAGCCCCTCACTGCCTCCATCTCTGTGCCCTGATCACTTTGAGTCTAAACTGGGGTGAAAATACGGACTGATAAGGACAGGGTATTTTGTTTCAGCGGTTATCAGGAACGCTCCCCAGAGGGAGTGGCAGTGAGGATTCGCCTAGAAATACCCGCATTCACAGGCTCCAGACCCGTTAGGATACCCCGCGCCCAGCCCCACACCCTTAGCCTCTGCTTATGAATTGGTGTAGATCCTCACCTACCTCTTTCCATCTCCTTCTCTGGAAGAAGTACCACAAGACGGCCACAAATGGGAGGGGCTGTCTTTTCCACGAAACTTCAAGTCCGCTGTTGAGTGGGGCTGACTGGGGCCGGCACGCAGCGCAGAGGCATCTGTAAGGCAGACGTGAGCGTTCTCCCCTTTTAGTTATAGGGAAATCCCGCTAAGGCCACAGGTTGAGAGGGTCCTGCAAAAGCCGGCGTGGACTTACTAGGACTTACTGTAGGACTCATGGCTTCTGCTTGGTGACCATGTTCCAGCCTGCTGAAACAGGACCCCCAGCTCCGGGGAGCACTCAGATTACACCCTCGCCTGGCGTTCCAGGCAGTTAGTGTCTGTTCAAGCCAGGTTATAAGTCAAGAACTAGTTCTCAAAAGCATAATGACTCTTGACAAAGAGAGCAGAACTTTTTTCCAAAATGCCACTCCTGTAATCGCCCGGTGGAACCTTCCCCAGGCTTGACAGAGCATCCCAGTCGGCTGTGGGTACTTCTGACAGGTGCCATCAGATCTGATGGACCGTGGGCCATGCAGCCAAGCTCCGTGCGTTGTACCTTGGGCCACTGAAGGGACTTCTCTTGCTTTCCGCCCTATTAAGCTGATAGCCTTTTGGGTCTCCGACTTAATGGGTCAGAGAAGTACCTTCAAATATTATACAAGGCCCCCCACGATCCAAAAAGGTCCACCAAGTCTTAAGCTTTTTTCTTCTTGGTAGTGGGCATGAGATGCACAGTTCATCTTTGGAGAGGTTTTGACACCATTCCTCAGATGAAGGGACCACCCTCGCCCAAGAAACTTCACAGAAATTACTGACTGCTATATTTTCGTGGGATTTATACTTGGGATGGATCTACCTGTCTATATTTAATTTATCCGCTCTTCTCTAGCCACTGATGTCCTCATAGAATCTCAGCAACCTTGGTATGAGAATAGAACACACTGCTAATAGCTCTCAATATTGGGCACCTTTCTTTTTTTTTTTGTACTGCTGGTATCTTTTTCCCTCAAACGCCCTCATTCTCTCTGCCACTTCTCCCGTTTCTCCAGTGGCCGTGTTCCTGGCTTTACCAGATCCACCACTTACCTCCTCACTAAGAATGGGCACCAGGCACTTGACAATCACTGGATATTCGGGGACATGGCATCTGCTTACCTTTCACAATTAGCAAACCAATATCCCGAACTCAGAAAGTGGAAGGAGGTGGAGAAGGATGGTATGCAAGAGTTACTAACTTGAACACGGTTAATTCTGCCTGCCAACCTGAGAAATAGACTGACCAAGCGACCGTCATTTTTCCTTCAATGGAGGTATCCAATAAGATGAGCGAAGTGTTCCTCCAGTTCTCTTTTGTGGGGAGAAAGGTTGAAAGGGAAATCCTATTCCTTCCTATAGTAGAAGTCTAAGTGTGAGAGAAGGGGGAGAAGAGTTTCTCCTGATACCAGCCCTGTTCCTTGGCGGTGTTGAATGTTACTTGGGATTGGTTATAATTAATTCATGGGGATACCGGCCTGCCTGGTTGAGTGATTTTCCCAGAAACATTCAGCCGCATGCTGGACTGCTCCAGATACGAATTTTCCCTGATGAGTGTAGCTGTGGGGGAGGAGCTTGAAAATTTAGGTATTTCCAAGAGACCAATAATAGTGATGTCTCACAGAACAACGAAAGAGGTAAAAAATAGGAGGGTATTAATGTAATTGGTAGAGAGTAACAGAGTTACTCAGTAGATTACAAATGTGGATACAGTTTTAAAATTGTCACTGAACATGGGCTGCAGAGTGTGAGATTTTGATCAAAAGTAGGCCCTAAGGGGCGCCTGGGTGGCTCAGTGGGTTAAGCCTCTGCCTTCGGCTCAGGTCATGATCCCAGGGTGCTGGGATCGAGCCCCACATCCGGCTCTCTGCTCAGCGGGGAGCCTGCTTCCTCCTCTCTCTCTGCCTGCCTCTCTGCCTACTTGTGATCTCTCTCTCTATCCAACAAATAAATAAAATCTTAAAAAAAAAAAAAGTAGGCTGTAAATCCACAGGTTTGGATGTAGTGAATTTCTGATAAAGAAAACGAAGTAGATGAGAAAGGAAGAATAGAGGGGGTGGTTCTTTAGAAAAGAGGAGAGGAAGTCGAGTAGCAGAGGTGACAGCAGACAACCCATCCAGTAACAGGAGCAGAATGACAGGAATTGAGACGGAAAGCAAAGCAAAGCACTAATGTCTTCAGCACCTGGAGAATGGCCACGCACTTGGCTGATGACAACAGATGATAGAGCCAGATGGCATATGCCTCAGAGGAGCAGAGAAGTTGTGGATTTTTTGGGTTTTTCTTTCTGGTTTTGTTTTGTTCTGTTTTTGTTTTTTTTGTTTTTTTTTTTTTGTTTTTTTATGACACGGGCTGGAGAGAATTATCTGGAAGTGGCATTGGGGAAGCAGAAACCATCTCCTCCAGATCCTGTAGAAAGAGCAACTCAGTCATGCTGCAGGGAAGCCGTGTGATCAGGAAATGAAATTACATACAGCAGGTGTCAGTAAAGGCAAGGAGAAGGGGAAAACATTCTGCCAGGAGACAAGTCTTTGAATATGGGATAGCAGTCACTCATAATGTAGCTTTCAGGTGTATAAGACCCAGTAGGTTTCTTTAATACTCAAAACCAAACTGGGGTGCCAGCCTTGGGGCTCGATCCCGGGACCCTGGGATCATGACCTGAGCCAAAGGCAGACACTCAGCCGACTGAGCCACCTAGGCACCCCAAAAATAAAATCTTAAAAAAAAGATCAGATCTTCCACTTGGGAGGGACAAGGGTCTGCTGAGTACTTGTATCCCTGAAGCTGTCCCCCATGATTCACCTTCCCCATTATACCAGCATTGTGCTGGATTCAGCAGGTGCCATATCCCCTTCCCAGTTTTGCCAGAGGGTAACCTCATAACTCTTAATTTTTCTCGGAACACACCTGAGACCAGATTGGAATCCATTCCTTTTTCTCTCCCTTCCTTCTCTTCTTTCCTTCCTTCCATTTCCCCCTCCCCTAATATTTTTTTCCCTTTCTTTAAATCATCCATTCATTCAGTGAGACTTTCAAAGCCCAGAAGGAAATAGTTAAAGTAACCCACCGCAAGATGTTGTTGCCTACAGAGAACTGCTACTCTCATCAACTCTGCAATTCTTTGTAGGGAGGCCGACCTACATAGTTCTTCTAGGATCTGTACCCTGCTTCTATATCACTTGTGAGAACTTCTGGAGACCTCACTGTGACCCAAGAGAGCAGGTCCAAAGAAAGATAGTTGCTCCTCATCTCCCTTCCGTAAGACCTGCCTTTCAAGTTCTGGTTTTCGGTCTATAGGCCTGGCTCTTCCCCTTAATAACTGACAGCAGGATTGCCCAGTTTTAGGGGAGACCTGTCCCCCTGGGACAACCATATCTGAATCAGAAACCTGACCAGATCAGAATTCTAAACCTAATATCCATGCCCACACATAGAAGCTGAAGATCAAGTTATTATATAGAAAATGACAGGGGTGTCTGTGATCAAGCCCCACACTGGGCCCTCTGCTAGGTGGGGAGCCTGCTTCCCCCTCTCTCTCTGCCTGCTTGTAATCTCTCTCTCTGTTAAATAAATAAATAAAAGAAAATCTTTTAAAAAAATGACAGATGTCATATTGAGACCATTTATTCCAACTAATCATTAATAAGGGCTGTTTTATACTGTACATGGTATCTATTTTGCTATAATTTCATGCTATAGAATAACTTGCCAGCTGTATTCCCAGTGTGTTTGCAAAATAAATACAAAGGGCTAGAAAACATGGCATTTCCCACAGTGTAAGACATGCCTCTGCCTAATACAAAAGCAGTTCAGCTGCTTTTGTAGTTTTGTGTTCAACCACAAAAGTATGTCTTTATAAATTAAACTAATGGTAGATTAAATAGGGGGGATAAAAGTAATGCAGACTTGGTGATGGGTAAATTAAAGCTTTGGGTCCAATAATGTAGCCTTAATTATGTTTATTTTAAGGCCCTGCACGCCTGCCTAAATTCACACGTATAAAGATAACTAGCAAAACAGTAACAAGTTATCCTTCAATTTTTTTTTTTTATGTTCAGCAACTTAAATGAACTACATTTGAAGCTTGCCAAAGTTGGTGGGAGATTTTTTCTTATTGTCAGTGGCTGTGTAGTGCAGTAGTCCTTGAGAATCTCTCTACTAAGAATTCTGAAGAGGGGGCACCTGGATGGCCCAGTCAGTTAAACGTCCCATTCTTGATTTCGGTTGAGGTCGTGATCTCAGGATTATGAGATCGAGCCCCACGTCAGGGGAGTCTGCTGGGGATTCTCTCCCACTCCTTCTGCCCCTCTCCTGCTCTCTCGCCCACTCTCTCTCTCCAAAGTAAATTAAAAAAAATAATAAAATAAAATCTGGGGCCCCTGGATAGCTCAGCCGGTTGAGTGTCTGCCTTCAGCTCAGGTCATGATCCCAGGCTCTTGGGATCGAGTCCCAAGTTGGGCTCCTTGCTCAGTGGGGAGTCTGCTTCTCCCTCTGCCTCTGCCTGCGGCTCCCCCTGCTTGTACACTCTCTTTGTCAAATAAATAGATAAAATCTTAAAAAAAAAAAAAAAAAGAATCCTGAGGAGAAGCAGGGAAGCAAACGAAAGGGAAAGAAAAAAGAGGTGAAGTACTTTCTTCACACTCCCACAACAAATGGTGTTTGGGGTATTGGGTCACTGAACTGAGCTGTGATTTCAGCAGTAAGGGTAATGAAGGTACAGAAGAGATGGGAGAGAGTACCAGTTGCCCTGCAGACCCCCCACAAAGATCTTTGGGGGTCAGATGAACTTCATTAAGGATCATCTCAATGTTCAAGATCGTTGACTGCTCAGAAACAGACACAGACCATCTTTGCTTCGTACAACACTTAACACTTTTCCTCCCCATTAAGATTAATCAGTCCAGTATAACAAATATCAAGTGACATCTGTCATTTGCCAGGCAGTATGATTGTTGGATACTTGAGAAAAGATGACCCTCAAGAGCCTTGAGTTGAGTGGGAGACATACTAGCCAATCCAATCAGCACATGGTGAAAACGGATATAATCATAATGGCAATATGCCAGAGGCTCAATGGAGTTAGAAGATTGCCTAAGAGAGGTGGAGAACAGATACCAGGAGCAGGGAAGGCTTCTCATATATATGATTTTTGAACTTGTGCTTGAAGGAGAAATAGGAGTTATCTAGGCAGAAAAGGGTAGAAGACATTCTAGGTGGAAAAAATAACATGTAAAGGCAAGAAATAGAAGAAAGAGTATGGCCTTGCCACCTTGCCTCATGGTTCGATCAGGAAATAAACAGCACATTTGAAGGGTTAACTAAAAGTTTAATGAAGTGGGAAATGACCATGTCTGGAAGTATGGACAAGGTGAAGGACGTCAGCAAAGGATGGGGAGGCATTCGGAGTTAGCAATGACGAGAAGCCATTCACCACCTGGCCAAAAGAGACAGGAAGGAGAATGGGATTTCCCAAACCCAGTGGAACCCATTAGAAAGGTGCTTCCCGATGGGAGCCATGACCAGAAACAGGAACACAGCTGGTCCTCAGCCATGGTCTGGCTGAGACAAAGAGAAGAGTGGACACCCAACCTCTTTCCTCTGGTCTCCAGCTGGTGCTTCCATGGGCTGGACCTCACTGCAACTGGGCAACTTCACCCAATCTTTCTATATCCCTATTTTTAATCCCAGTAATATAATAATGACTCTTAGCAGATACTTGAACATAAAAACGAATCATTGTAAGTGCAAGATGACAGACGATGTAAGTCCTTTTGTCCGTTTAAGAATAACCACACTTCAATGTTCTGTCCTTGGATGAAAGCAGCTCGCCTGTTAGTTTCAGAGCATTTTTGTCCACTTAAGACACTTCCTGTTTGATTTCTAAGTTCGGGTTAAGTCACATTGAGCTACCTTCACCTTTTATTACGGTGCTACATTGGAAGGGGAGAAGCAGAACGTGTCCTTTGACAACCCGTTTTTCTCCTTATTTTCCAGATCGATAACACGATCTTACTACCGCAACTCAGTTGGTGGGTTTTTGGTGTTTGACATCACCAACAGACGATCTTTCGAACACGTGAAAGATTGGCTGGAGGAGGCAAAAATGCACGTGCAGCCATTTCGGATTGTGTTTCTGCTGGTGGGGCACAAGTGTGACTTGGCTTCGCGACGTCAGGTGACGAGGGAAGAAGCCGAAAACCTGTCCGCAGACTGTGGTATGAAGTATATAGAAACCTCCGCCAAAGATGCCACAAATGTCGAGGAATCCTTCACCATCTTGACGAGAGACATTTATGAGCTTATTAAAAGGGGGGAAATTTGTATTCAGGATGGCTGGGAAGGGGTTAAAAGTGGTTTTGTTCCAAATACTGTGCATTCTTCCGAGGAGGCAGTGAAGCCCAGAAAAGAGTGCTTCTGCTGACTTCAGACGGGCCAAAGAACGGCGGTGGAGAGACGGGGTCATCTCGGGATAAGCACCAACATCACGGTCACGAGAAAGATTCCCGCCCGCCTCCACCCTCCTTTGGAAGGTATTTAATTCAGATTGCTATGCTTCCCTGCTACACTACCACACTGGGTATTTTGCTCAGTTATCAGGCAAAGCAGACAACTTTTTCTTGAAACTTGAGCATCTACAGAATTACTCCCATTCCCACATCGTTAGCGTATTAGCTCACTTTAATGTCCACGTATATCCATATTACTCATTTTTCTTGACAATTAGAAATGAGTGTTTTGGGGGTATACAGTCCGACCGGGAAGATTGTATCAGGCCTTGCATTCTCATGAGTTAATTTGTTGATATGGAATAGTAAAGTGGATTTCAGCGTGCACTGTTGGCTTACGAAGTAAACGATCTCAGATGTGTCATCAGCTGGGACTAAAATAACACTTCCTTGTATAAGGTGCCGCGTTTTTAACCATTCTGTGAAATGTTTATCCTCCCTTAATTTGCCTGAACATAACAAAATAAGTTTTATACTCTTTTTTGTTCTCTTATTTACTGCTCCTCATAATCTTATGTTTTATAAAGATATCTAAGGATCCAAGCAGAATATTTTATTGCAAATATTCATAAAAATAAAACGAAGGACTGTTCATCAGCTTATGTTTTAATGTTATAGTATATTGTCCTTGTTTAGATAAGAAAAACAAATTTATTTATGTACAGGCATTTTCAAAGAAAGTAAATGCAGCTTGCCATGAACTATTGTTAAAACTATTGATATAAGTAAATATGGAAGGTTTTTAGAGATCGCTTTGCTGTCCACATAAGTTTCTGAATTTCCCTATTTCTGGTACAAGATAATTATACGAAATATTTCTGGACAAAGAAGATTGGTTAGATGTTTGAATTTAGCATTCAAATTGCATTTCAGTAAAATTAAAGATAAAATAATGAGTTAGGGCTGCAAAATGACTTCAGAGTTTTCTAATTTTTAATTTATTGATTAAATTCTCCTCCTGAAGGGACATTGTGATCACAAACTCATATTTTATAACCTACATTTCCATTCTCTTAACCATCCCTCATCACAGAGGGGCATCAAAAGCAGCCCCCTTCCTGAAATCATGGTTTTACTGTTAAAATAGTATCTCCATTTGTTTGAAAACCAAAGTGATATGATGGAAAGAATATTTAACGAAAAACCAGAAAACCTGGGTCCTAAGCTTGCCGTTTCTGTACCAGTACTTGGGCATGAGTGAGTCGCTTAACCTCACTGCATGTCAGTGCTCTCCACTGTAAAATGAGGCTAATAAGCCCATTTGTTTTGCTTCATGGGATTATTTTGAGAATCAAGTGCATCGTGTGAATAGCTCCATAAAGAAAAAGCATTTTGCAAAGATGAGCCTGGTATCAGCTCCTCCTGGGCATACTATTATTATATGTACAATGGTTGAGAATTTTGTTTTCTCATGTTCTTTCCTTTCGTCCCCACATTCTGCAGAGGGAGCAGAAGAAGGTGCATAATTTTGTGGACCTGGGGGACCTCTCTTGGTTTCGTGTATGCCCTCCGCCCTCTTGCTCTGAAACACCGCTCCTCCACTGTGGAAATAATAGGGAGGGAAATCCCAGGAGACTTAATTCAATCAGAAGTCATGTTTGAATGTGGGTTTTGTGCATCTTTGAAGTAGGTATTTAATTATATTTTAAATACTTGCACATTTTCTAGGTTTGTGGAAGTATTTCTAGTAGTGCTTATGGAAAGAAGAATATAAATTATAACATCACTGTAATATCGTGAAGAGTTCTATTGTCAACATTTTCTTGATATCCTTGTATTAATTTCACTCGAGGGAGTTCAAACTGTAATTGATCAGATGAGAAGAGCTGTCCCCCAAACCTGAAGTCATCTATTTTCACTGCGGCAGTTGTAAATCTCGGAAACTGAGTATCTAGCAACAATTTAAAGTACAGGGCCCCTGTGCCTACTTGTAAAGCTAAACTATAAAATATGACTTAACTTTCAGTGGATGCCCTTTATAAGACTAACATTAGGGTAAGACTAATAATCAGCCTGGAGGGTACGATGTGTTCCAAGATTTAGAATAGAACCACAGAGTCAGAAGAAAGAAATGGAAGTGCAGGGCCCCCCAAAATTGATACTTCACCAAGGTCACACAAAAGCAGAAGCAAGCTAGAACTCTGCCTGGTCGGGGTTCCTTCCGTATCTCTGCTGTGTCAGGGGTGTGTGCACGTGTGTCCATGTGTGGCAAAGCAAAGCGAAAATATGATCTAGCTGAATCTACAAAATACTAAAACTGGGCCATAACAATCTGAACTTATAGAAGAGTTGTTTGTGGTGTACCAATACTAAAATGAACAGTAACTACAAAGATTGGAGTTTTTTTTTTTTTTTTTAAGATTTTATTTATTTATTTGACAGGCAGAGATCACAAGTAGGCAGAGAGGCAGGCAGAGAGAGAGGAGGAAGCAGGCTCCCTCCTGAGCAGAGAACCTGATGCGGGACTCGATCCCAGGACCCTGGGATCATGACCTGGGCCAAAGGCAGAGGCTTTAACCCACTGAGCCACTCAGATGCCCCAAAGATTGGAGTTCTTACGCAAACTTGCCAAATGTCTGTATAACCTTAGCCAGATATTTTTTCCACATATATATAGATAGATATAGATACATAAAATAACTGACCTATTTTCTTACACATTATTATGGAGAAGATGGATGATGACGCCAAAATGATAAAAATAGTTGCTCCAGGCAAAACATTTGGACTGTCTTACAAGTCAGATATACTTGAATCAGATGTACTTGAAATTATTTAATTTAAAATTTACTTAATTTAAATATAAACCTATTTAAATTTAAAATTCAGAATGGATGATGTAGCTAATTACCAAACATTTTAAATAAACATGATAAAGAAGAAATGAAAAACCCTCTGATCGTATGATACACTGGGCCCTGACACTTTGCGTCTTGAGTTGCATTAACCCTTTCAGTGCCTGAGTAAATGGGATGGTTCATTAAATGGTAAGCTTAAGCCAAAACAATTTTGTAAATGGAATGCTTCTAAATGTGGCCTTTGTACACCTAAGAGGAGCAATCAAGATTTCTTTGAGAGTTTACACTAGGTTTCCAAAAGCCTCCAAGTCCTCCATGATTTTTTTTAGCGGCAACCAAAGTAGCCTTTATTATTGTTAAGATAACTACCAATCTATTTATCCAACTTTACGGCATCCAGAAACTGAATCTGTGGACTAATAAAATCCTTTTAAGAGTGCTTTTGATTTTATATTGCCTTGGTTCCATCACATACAAAGCTTCCGCTGACTTCAAAGTGTGCACTGTATTTGAATAATTTCCTTAGGTCTGACAGAGTCACAAGGATTTGAAAGCCTGAAGACCCATTGCAGAAGCTAATTCATTTGTTCCCCAGTAACTGCCTGGAGAGATGTAGTTGGAAATGCACAGGAAACGTGTAAATCTTTAAGGGGTGGGGGAGAAGAAGAGGAAGAAAGACTATAAAGGCTTTTAAAGATAGATCCCTTGAATGTTAATATAGAATACATTCCCAACAAGAAGCTCGCTCTTGGAAATTCCACAGCTGATAAATAGCCATCTCTATTTCAAAATCTTTCTAAATCCCAGTGTTTTCACCAAACTTTCCTGAGCGACCAATCCTCACCTGATCTTAACTAACACTTTTCTCCTGAACTTGGAGGAACTGCTACATGACTTGGTATTTCCGTAATCCTAATCACCGATGGAAGTAGACACGTGAGTGCTGAGCTGTGACAATCTGTAACAATCATTGCAGACTGTGATTCACTTACTACGCATTACGATGGTAGAGAATAAATGAAGAGAAAAGAAAACTTTTGAAGATTATATTTTAAATGAGTGCTCCTTGTTGTTACTCTCTGGAAAATTTGTCTTTTTTAAATAGTGCCTAAAACATTGTCTTATCGGTGTGCTCTTTAGTGACTAGTAATCAATGATTATTATGTTGAATAATTCCTATTAAATGTGGATTCCATATACATAGTTTAAATTTCTACATTCCACAGAGAAACAAACTGGTTTGGCTACAATCATCTCTTGCCTGTTTTTTTTTTTTTTAGAATGACAGCCAATGGAAGAAAGACATGGTCTACATTTTTTCGAAGTGTGTTATTAGTGTTATTTGATTTTAAATAATGAATAAAAAGAATGAGAATGAGAACTTGGTTGTCCCAGGACTATTACATTACTCGTCTTTAGTGGTTCTTTCAAAACAGAAGCAAAGATTTAATGTAATTAAATGTGTGTGTGTGTGTGTGTGTGTGTGTTTGCAAATGAAATGCAAATAAGAATGAGATCTGAAATCCCATATATATTACAGAATACCCTGGCCGAGTGTGGGGCAGAACCCCATAATCAATCATTTATATATATACAGCAAAACACATGAATAACCTGTCTGTAAATAACCTGTCCTCAATTGAGATCAGACTTTTTTGCTACCAAATGAGTTTTCAAGAGCATTGGAGATTTTCAGAGCTTCTTGGGTTTCAGAATTTCAAAAAAGGATCATGGTCTTTAATTATACCTTAAAAGGTAACACAGAATTTGAGACTTTTCTGTCCTTATTTCATCTTTTTCATACTTCAGCCTTGCACATAGCCAGAGCTCATCAAGTTTTGAGTCGAGCTAATCACACAGAAAAAGATTTCATAGCTTCTGCACAGATAACCAGTTACACGTGTGAAATACTTACCACACTTGGCACGTAGTAAGTACTCAGTAAATGTCACCTTTTATTTTTGTTGTTAGTAGTCTTACAACCACCGAATTGCTGAGAAGCCAGTTTTAATCCCCATGATGCGCCAGAAATTAATTGTTGATAATGGCAGTCGTACAGATCACTGCCAAGGGTCATGACTCTCTGTAATGGTCTGATTCTTAGAATCAGGGGAGAGCACTTTAGCAGGACAAGCGGAAGATGATACAGTTATTGGGGACGGCTGACGTTCCCCGACAGCATCTCACCCAACGGACAGGTGATCAAATGAGTGTGGCCATCGTGTCTCAACCGAGATGCTAGAAACAGTCATCACCAGAAGAGTTAGTGCGTGTGCCCGGTGCGGTAAGGAACCTGGGCCAAAAAGGATTGGGCTTCTTCGTTATGTATAAAATTATTCTCTGTAGCACTGTTTTGTTTTTTCTTAAAGGTATTTTGGAAATAGCTTTACTGACATAGAATTCACGTACTGCACAATTCACCCATTAAAGATGTATAATTAGATGGTTTTTCAGATACTCCAAAATGTGCAACCATCACCATAATCAATTTTAGAACATTTTTGTCACCTCAAAAAGGAAACCCAACACCCTTTAGCTCTCGCTCCCAACACCCGTCCCAACTCACACCACCTGAGTCTTAAACAACCACTGAATCTACTTTGTGTCTCTATTTGCCTATACTGGACATTTTATATAAAGGGAATCAAATAATATGTCACCTTTTGTGACTGGCTTCCTTCAGTTGGCATGTTTTTAAGGTAGTATCCTTATTTATCTTTTTATTTTTATAGTTAGCTCTGTGCCCAATGTGGGGCTTGAACCCGCAACTCTTAGGTCAAGAGTTGCATGCTCTACCAACTGAGGCAGCCAGACACCCAGTACCACTATTTTAATAAAAGAATCCCCACTGTGTAAACAGTATTAGTTCACTGTACCACATTTGGGCAATAGAGAAAATAAAAGAGGGGCACCTAGGTGGCTCAGTCCAGTAAGCTTCCACTTCTTGGTTTCAGCTCGGGTCCTGCTCTCAGGGTAGTGGGATTGATTCCCATGTCAAGCTCGGTGCTCAGTGAGGAGTCTGCTTGTCACTCTCCCTCTACCCCTCCCCCCGCTCAAGCTTTCTCTCTTTCTCTAAAATAAATTAATAAAATCTTAAAAAAAAAAAAAAGGAAAGAAAAATAGAAGACAGGAAAATCACCATTACACCCATCACCTGAAAAATGATTATTACAATATTTAATCTGTTGCCTCTTTGTAATAATGCAACCATGTTGTAAAACAGAAAAAAATCTAACAATAGAGATATAAAGTGGAAAGTGAAAATTTCCTTTTACCCTCTCCAATTCCATTTCCCTTAAGAGACAATCACTGTTCACAATTTTATATTTATCTTTCATGTCTTTTTCCTATGTATTTGTACATAAAATACACACATGATGGGTAAGCGACCCCACAAATGAGATCAGTTATAACATTGCTCTGTAACTTGCTTTTTTGCACATGATAGGGTCTTGGAAAGCTCTTCCATTTTGATACAGACTGATTTTGATAGCTTCATAGAATGTCATATATTGTGGGAAATACGATTTATTGAACCACTCTTGATAATAGATGCTTAGATTGTTTCCAGTTTTTTGCTACTATAAATAATGTTGCAATAAACATATTAGTGAACATATTTTTGGGGAAAATGTGTGAGAAATTTTGTCTGATATATTCCCAGAAGTGTGCTGGTTCAGAGGTCATTGCACATCTTTTTTTTTTTTTTAAACATTTTATTTATTTATTTGACAGGGAACACAAGTAGACACAGAGGCAGGCAGAGAGAGAGGGGAAGCAGGTTCCTTGCTGAGCAGAGAGCCCGATGCGGTGCTCGATCCCAGGACCCTGAGACCATAACCTGAGCCGAAGGCAGAGGCTTAACCCACTGAGCCACCCAGGCACCCCAATTTGCACATATTTTTAATGGATCTTGCCAATTTCCTTTAAAAAGAATAGGCCAGGGTGCCTGGGTGGCTCAGTGGGTTAAGCCGCTGCCTTCGGCTCAGGTCATGATCTCAGGGTCCTGGGATCGAGTCCCGCATCGGGCTCTCTGCTCAGCAGGGAGCCTGCTTCCCTCTCTCTCTCTCTCTCTGCCTGCCTCTCTGCTACTTGTGATCTCTCTCTGTCAAATAAATAAATAAAATCTTAAAAAAAAAAAAAGAATAGGCCAGTGATTTTTCAAAGAAGAGTTTATAAGAACATTTGTTTCCTCAGATCCTTCATCAGTACCAAATAATGGCAAAATTTTGATATACTGACAAATGATGGGCAAGCATATTTTCATTTTATTTTACTTATTTTTTTTAAAAAGTATTCTTGTTAATTTGCATTTTTCTGTTCTGAGTCTGAGTTGCATCCATACATTTATTGATCATTTGTATTTCTTTGGTGAATTCTCTCAATATCCTTTTCCAATTTTCAATTGGATTATTAGAATTTTTCTTAATGATTTTTTTAAGGACCATTTTCTATAATATGGACAGAAGTGCTTTGTTTTGTGTGTTGAGATTATTCTCTTACAGCCAGGAATAGCCTTTGTATGTTTTCTTTTGTTGTAATGTTTTTATTTTTCTTCATATCTTCTAGGATTTATGTCTTTTTAAAAAAATTTATGTATTTGACAGAGAAAGCACAGGCAGAGAGAGAGAGAGAGAGAGAAGCAGACTCCGTGCTGAGCAGGGAGTTTGATCTGGGGCTTGATCCCAGGACCCCAAGATCATGACCCGAGCCAAAGGCAGGTGCTTAACTGACTGAGCCACGCAGGGGCCCCTAGGATTTATGTCTTGATTAGGAACTTCTTCCCTAGCCCCAAATTCTAAAACAGTGTCATACATTTTGCTTTTTATGTTTACACTTTTTTTAAATTTAAAAATTTTTTTTAAACATATAATGTATTATTAGCCCCAGGGGTACAAATCTGTGAATCACCAGGTTTACACACTTCACAGCACTCACCATAGCATATACCCTCCCCAATGTTTATGTTTACACTTTTATATCAGAATTTATTTGTACATGGTGTGACATAGGAATTTTTCCTGAATAGTCCATTGTTCTAATGTCATGCATTCCTTTCTCCAAACATTTGAATTAATGTCTTTATCACAAAAGATTTACTTATCTATAGTTTAGCTCTCTGTATCTGTGTAGAATCTGTTTCCAGACTTCAGTTCCACTCATTGTCTATTGTTGAGCAAATGCCACACTTTTATTTGTTGAAGTTTTTAATTAATTTAGTTTAGTTTAGTTTTTTAAGTAGGCTCCAAGCCCCGCACAGAGCCCAGCATGGGGCTCAAACTCACCCCTGAGATCAAGACCTGAGCTGAGATCAAAAGTCGGATGTTTAACCAACGAAGCCAGCCAGGCCCCGCTGGTTTAAGACTTTTTTTTTTTTTAATTTTTAAATCTTTTTTTTTTTTAAGATTTTTATTTATTTATTTGACAGACAGAGATGACAAGTAGGCAGAGAGGCAGGCAGAGAGAGAGTGGGAAGCAGGCTCCGCGCCGAGCAGAGAGCCCGATGCAGGGCTCCATCCCAGGACCCTGGGATCACGACCTGAGCCGAAGGCAGAGGCCCTAACCCACTGAGCCACCCAGGCGCCCCTGGTTTAAGATTTTAAGTAATTTTCTGCACCCCCACGTGGGGCTCGAACTCACGATTTCCAGATCGAGAGTCGCATGCTAGGGGCGCCTGGGTGGTTCAGTCAGTTGAGCGCCTGCCTTCTGCTCAGGTGGTGATCCTGGGGTCCTGGGTTCAAGCCCCACATTGGGCTCCCTGCTCAGTGGGGAGTCTGCTTGTCCCTTTCCCTCTGTCTCTCCCCGCTGGGCTCACGCTCTCTCTCTCTCTCTCTCTCTCTCCATCACTCTCTCTCAAATAAATAAATAAAATCTTTTTTTAAAAATCACATGCTGCACTGACCACGCCAGCCAGTCACCCTGAATCATTTACTGAAGTTTTAAAACACAGTTTCAGAATGACTAGCCCAATTACTCCAAGCCCCTCCCATGCCCATCAGTACCCAGACTGTGGTCTCTAATTACTATTTCCCCTTCAAAATAAAAGGCACCAGGGCTCTTTGGTGAAATGGCTGCTTCTCAGTCTGGGGCCAGAACTGAACACAATGAGCCCGTACATCTTGTCACACCAGAAGGCAAGGAAGCGACCCAAGAATACTACAGACACACCAAAAGAACATAGAAGCAAACCTGGAAAGGCTAAAGCTGGGACAATATGAGCATCAAAATGAAAAATAGTGGAGTAAAAGAGCATTAAATATTTTTAAATCAATGAGTTCAAATGACTGTAAGAAAAAACTCATATTTCTGGGGCCCCTGGGTGGCTCAGTCAGTTAAACATCTTGACGCTTCCAAGATGGAAAAGGTTCAGTATAATTACCCTGCAGTGGGTGACTGGTTGGTCCCTGCCTAGGGGATCCCCAAGACCACACCCAGGAGAACATCTATCTTATAAAGGAGTGTTATTGTGCTTGACGCATCTGAAGGAATCCAGCTCATGAAGGCGAGTCATGGGTGTGTAGACACTTGGTGCTTCATGGTCTGGCTCTTCACCTCTACCAGTGCCCAGCTTTATGCCAGAGCTGTTTTTAAAAAGGCATGGAGGGGTGCCTGGGTGGCTCAGTGGGTTAAGCCTCTACCTTCAGCTCAGGCCATGATCTCAGGGTCCTGGGATCGAGCCCCGAATCAGGCTATCTGCTCAGCAGGGAACCTGCTTCCCCCTTGCTCTCTGCCTGCCTCTCTGTCTACTTGTGATCTCCCTCTCTCTCTCTGTCAAATAAATAAAGATATTTTTTAAAATTAAAATAAAAAGACACAGAGCGGCACCCATGGCTCAGTCAGTTACAACCTACTAGTGGTTTGGGCTCAGGTTACGATCTCATGGATTGTGAGATCGCGTCCCATGTGCCACTCCATGCTCAATGGGGAGTTGGCTTGAGATTCTCTCTCTCTCTTCAACGAATAAATACAATCTTTTAAAAAATATATAAAATAATGATAAAATAAAAAGGCACGCAATTCTCTGCTATCGACCGGATGACTTTGATCAGGAACTGGAATGGCTACTTGTGATTCTCCCACTGGTCTCACCATAGACTCTGCAATGTCTTTCCTGACCACTAACGGTGGAAGGTCTGGTGATTTTTGGTCCAAGTGGTAGGGCCACTTGCTCTGTAGTTTGGACCCACTATGGAGCCCTTTCCTCTTCTGCAAACGTGGAGTAGGGGTGGGAGCACTATTCTCTGCTGGGGACCAAGTTGTCTTCAGGACTTGAGGTCCACCAGCCTTTGTACTTCCTTCTTCACGGGAAGATGCAACTGTCTGTTCTCTAATTTGGAGAGAGTGTCTCAGCGTGCAGCTGGTCACCAACCCTCACAAATTCTACAGTTTCACTTGGGCAAGCTCTCTGAGTATTCTAACCCTTTCTTCTACGATCAGTCCCAGCAGTTCTAGTATTCCAACTTCTTAGTGTGACATGACTTCTCTGTTTCTGGAGGGCGTCCTAAGAGAAAGTTGGCACCATTTCCTCAGGTTCTTGCCAGAGGTCCAAGATCCCATGAAAAGTCTCCCAAATCAGTAAAATTTTCCTTATCCAACCCTGTGTCCTGTTGCTCAAGCATGTCCAGAAGCCAGTAGACTGCTCAGCCCCCCAGCCCGTGCCCGCCCCTAAGTGCAGTCTTACAGTTCCTTTGGGAATGTAGTCTCTTTTCTCCCTTATCTGGCTCCCCACACTCCTGACTGGGTTGCATTGTGACCTAACCCTGGTTCAGGTCTGGAGGAGAAGCACATGTTGCCTTGTGTGAAAACAAAACAAGACAAACACCTCTGCATTATCAACAAGCTGAGGGAGAAGTACTGGTTCTTAGTGGTGAGGGGTGGGCTGTCTGGCTCAAAGGTCTCAGAGAAGTCTGATGATTCAAGACAAGATTCTAGGTCATCATGGCTGAGGACAAGATGCCCTCAGTCCATGTGTCAGGGCCCCCTTCTTTTTCAATCAGGGCCCTGACCTTGGCGTGGAAGACCTGCCCTGTAGGTCGTTGAACTCTCTCTGGAGCTCGGCTACTCTGATGAGTAAGTCCGGGGCCTGGTGCTGGCGTACCCTACCCTCCCGCTGTCGGAGATGACAGCCTCTGTGTGAACTCTCAGGGACACCTTCTGAATTTCACAGGTAGTCCGCAAGCAGCAATTCATGCTCTCAGACTGTCATCATCGTTTTCTTGTACTTGGCGACAGCCACCCAACACCCTTGTGCTCATAGTTACAACCATAACCTTCTTATAGTTAATCTCTATTACTCAGACACCTGGTAGAGTGCACAGCTAATGGCGGCTTTCCTTCCAGCCTTTATCAAATAATTCACCACTAGACAAAGTGGGAATGATCTGTGATGGGTGGGGTCCTCATCATAATAGTAGGAAATTATTCAGTTCTAAAACCCCATTTTAGCTGCTTGTCTATGGAACCCTCCTTCCGGTGACCACTGTCCCAGGACGGATGTTCCAGGAAGCTGACTCTGAAGACAGAGTTAGGTGGAGATGGCCCGGACTTTTATTCTCTTTGTTGAGAAGTTGTAGGAGCTGGGCCTCCCAGAAGAGGCGTGGCCTTGGGTGAAGGGGTTCCCTATAGCTGATGCAGTCAGAACATTGCCAGCAGGCAGAAGAGCTGGGACAACGCGCCTTTCATGGAAGGCGTAAGGACCTATTTAGCCGGAGCGACTCCATCTTGGTTAAAAGCCATTTTGTCGTTTGTGCAGTAAAACTTAAACTGACCCTGCCACCTCCCCCGGGGCCCACCCCCCTGAGAAACTTACTTAGAAACAAGTCTGGGAAACCAGTAAAATATGGTCAGCTAGTTCCTAATAACAGAGCCCAGAATACAAGGACGAGTCGGGCCAGGTGGAGACATCCAATCAGTAAGAAACACACATACTTTTTCCCTAACCACCAAAGAATGTAAACCCCGCCATTTGGGCGCCAACCTTGAACACCAATTCTGACCAGAGTATTAGGTTAGGTCAAACAGCTACTGTAGGGTAAATTGTAATTCAATTGGCCACCTGCGTGTGACCTAACATGACTACAATCTCATTGGCCACCTATGTGTGGCCAAACTTTTGCTCTATAAAAGGTAGTCTGTAAGATGGGGAGGGGTCGCTCTCTTCGGAGATGGCCCTGGCCGGTCAGTCTGACTTCTAATACTTGGCACAGAATAGAGCTTTGCATAACTTTAACTTTGTTTCAGTCTCGTTCCCCTGGCTGATCAATCTGATTTCTAATACTTATCATAAAATAAAGCTTTAAATAACTTTTACTTTGTCTCAGTCTCGTTTTGTTTAACAACGGACCTAACAGAAGGAAGATCAGGGTGGGGCATCTCAGAAGCTTACAAACTAGAGCGTCAACCGAATGGGTTGTGTTGATTCAGTAAGGAAGAAGTAACCATCAGGGGAAACTGAATATTAAATAATGATATCAAGATGTGTTGATTTTTTTTTTTTAGTGCAATATCGGTTTACTGTCTTGTTTTTAGATGGAACCCTTACCTTTTACAGACGCATACTAAGATGTTGATGGCAGGCTATCTGGAATTTGCTTCAAAATAATAGATTGGAAGTATGTGTGGGACAAGAATGATTGTGAATGGTTGATGTGGACGGAAGACAAAATAACGGGCTGCCCCCAAAGATGTCCGTGTTCTGATCTCCAGGGTGAAAAGGAATGTTACAGGTGTTACAGATCTGGATTAGTGGGAAGGTGATCTGGGATTTTCCAGGTGAGCCCCATGTAATCATAAGAGTCTTTGTAAGAGGGAGGCAAGAGGGTCAAAACCAAAAAAGACGACAGCCTTGTGCCTGTGGAGGCAAGCAGAGTCAAAGAGAGAGAGAGATGTCTTGGCTAGGCGGAGGAGGGAGCCAACAGCACAGAAGGCAGGCAGCTGCTAGTAGACAGGAAAGGCAAGGACCAGATTCCTTCCTGGAAACTTCAGAAGAAATGCAGCCCTGCTGACACCTTGATTTTGGACTTTTAGCCTCCAGAACCATAAGGGAATAAATCTGTATTGTTTTAAGCAACTAAATTTAGGGTAATTTGTTACAGCAGCCATATGAATCTAATACTGTAGGCATATGGGGTTCCACTGTGGTATTTTTTTACTTTTGTGAAATTTCTTTTTTTTAATTTTATCTACTTATTATTTGAGAAGGAGATTGAGAGAATGAGTGGGAGGATGGGCAGAGGGAGAAGCAGGCTCCCTGTAGAGCCGGGAGCGCAACGTAGGCCTTGATCCCATGACCATGGGATCATGACCTGAGCCGAAGGCAGATGCTTATCCGACAGAGTCACCCAAGTGCCCCTACTTTTGTGAAATTTCTTATGTTAAAAAAAGTGTTCTGAAAAAATAAAAGAAACCCGGCGTTGAAAAAGTAAAGCAGGGGCACGTGGGTGGCTCGGATATTAAGTGTCTGCCTTAAGCTCAGGTCGCAATCTCGGGGTACTGGAATCGAGCTGTGCATCGGGCTCCCTGCTTGGCAGGAAGCCTGGTTGCTTCTCCCTCCCTCTCCCACTCCCCCTGCTTGTGTCCCCTCTCTCGTTGTGTCTCTCTCTGTCAAATAAATAAATAAAATCGTAAAAAAAAAAAAAAAAAAAGAAAAGAAAAAGTAAAGCACATGGCGGGGAGAAGCGGAGGTTGGTGGACAAAGTGGCAAAACTGTAGTTTTGATGTTGATGTGACACGGGGGCCCCTGGCTGGCTCAGTCATTGGAGCCTGAGATTCTTGATCTCAGAGTTGTGAGTTCGAGCTCCACGTTGGGTGTAGAGGTTACTAAAATAAATAAACTTAAAAAATATGTTGATATGACTTTGTTGCCTAATCTTGTGAAGCCTGGGATCTTTTAATTTCATAAGTTGTAAGTAGTTTATTAAGCAAACTAAAGCAGACATATCCTTTGCGCTCCAATGACTAGATTCCTTTGGCACAGAAAAATACTCTGCCAGTTTACTTCAAGTTTAATTCAGTTAGGAAATTGAGTTTCACGTAGAAAGTCTGTAAATTCTATTACTAAGATATTATTTTCATAATTCATCCTTATCTTGTAAACTGTCTAAACAAAGAATTTAAAAATAAATTGGATAAGGCTTTTGAATGATAGTAGCTTGAGTAGAATTACTATTACAGAATTTTAAAATAAAGTTCTAATTAGAGGAGGTCTCCAAGTGATAGCATGAATAAAATGTTATAATTGGCCAACAGCTGCTAATTTCTGTTTCTTCCACTTAGTGCTAATTAGGCAAGATAAAGTTGCTTGTTTTTTCTGGTACTAGGAAAGTGAATAATTGTATGTGTAATTATAGATAATGAAACAAGTATTAGAAGTATTAGCGTGTCTGTGTGTGTGTGTGTGTGTGTGTGTGTGTGTGTGTCTGTGTGTGTTTTCCAGGTTCTTTGAAATCCCCCTTAAGCCCCAAATCAATGTCATCTCAGACGGCAGCTCCTGCCCCTGTATTTAACTGATGTACCACTAGGGGGAGCGCGTGAGAGAGCTTTGATCACTCCCCATCCCAGAGGCTGCAAATCCAACAGTGGTCGCTGGACCATGCAGGAATGCCCAGATCTAAATCCTCTGACTTGTCTTCTTTTTCCAAGAAGGCAAGTTTCTACCTGCTGGAGAACTATTCAGTGGGACAGGAAGGGAAAGAGGATAAGGTTGACTTGGGCTCTGGAACGAGCAAGTCCAGCAGAAACGTCAGAGAACTTAGACTCATCCGAAAGTTAACAGGTCCTCTCCTACGTGTCAAGAGTTAGGGTGTATCCTGAGAGTAAGGAGAGACCCACAGACGTGATGGGGAGCAAAGAAGATGTAGAGTCTGAGTCTCTGGTGAGGTAGCCTCGGAGAAGATAAGAAGAATCCGGTCTAGAAGGGAAGGTTCAACCCCACAATTCAAGCAATATGTGCCTCGAGCATATTTCTGTTGCTATTTTTCTGTGAAACCATCCTTCAGACGAGAAGGAGCATTAAATCCCAAATCTGAAGACTTGACTCTAGTGTCAGCCACCAAGACTAGCTGATATGGTGGAAGATAATTTGACTCCAAGCACGTTCAAAGGATACAAGTTAGTCAACCCAACAAGTTGGTTAAAATATCCATTTGTTCCAGAAATCATATACCCAATCATTGGTTTTTCAAGAATTGACAATTCTGGGGCCTCACAGTGTTGTTTTGCAATGTTTCATCTTTAGATACTTTTTCTATTTTTCAGGATTTGGGGATTATTTTCCATTATATAAATAGAATATCATAAGTCCCATATTATTTAATTCATCCTTGTTTAGAAAATACAGTTAAAGCCTAAGCTTCAGGTGTTGATTAGCAATTGTTAATGAAGAAGCTGGAAAGAATAGGTGACAGTCCATCAGTCGCTTTGAAAACACAAGCCTCAAACTAGTTATTAATATTTGTTCCCCAGGGAGTGCCTGGGTGGCTCAGTTGACTGGGCATCTGCCTGCAGCTTAGGTCATTATCCCAGGGTCCTGGGATCAAGTCCCACATGGGGCTCCCTGCTCAGTGTGGAGTCAGCATCTCCCTCTGCTCCTTCCCCTGCTTGTGTACTCTCTCTCTCTCTCAAATGAATAAATAAAATCTTAAAAAATTAAAATTAAAAAAATAAAATTTGTTTCCCAGGGATGGCTGGGAGTCTGCCTTTGACTCAGGTCACGGTCCCAGAGTCCTGGGATCGAGTCCTACAACAGGCTCCTTGCTTAGCAGGGAGCCTGCTTCCCCCTCTGCCTGCCACTCCCCCTGCTTGTGCTCACTCTCTCTGACAAATAAATAGAATATTTTCCAAAAAAAAGTGTTCCCCAGAATTCTCAGTACTTCGGTTAAGCCTGTCTTTCTCCCTAGGTTCCCTGCTCCTCCTAACAAGGACCAAGAGAATTCCTGGGGCGCCTGGCTGGCTCAGTTGATGTAGTGTGCAACTCTAGATCTCGGGGTTGTGAGTTCAAGTCCCTCAATGGGTATAGAGGTTACTTAAAAATCTTTAAAGAGAGAGAGAATTCCCGAGATTCCTCTGGACTTAGGAGTGCCCTTCCCCAGCTTCCACACTTTCAACTGTAACCGAGAGGAAGGGATGCTAGAACTCTGTGTGTTTCTGACAAGATTCCCACCCAGCCCTACTGCCTGACACCCCCCTGCCCCCGCGTACCTGGTCTTACACTATTTTTTTTAAATTTTATTTATTTATTTGACAGACAGAGATCACAAGTAGGCAGAGAGGCAGGCAGAGAGAGAGGAGGAAGCAGGCTCCCCGCTGAGCAGAGAGCCCGATGCGGGGCTCTATCCCAGGACCCCGGGATCATGACCCGAGCCGAAGGCAAAGGCTTTAACCCACTGAACCACCCAGGCGTCCCCTGCTCTTACACTATTAAAGCCAATCTCATTATGCCCTTAGCCTTGTTAGGCCTGTGTCCACAAGAAGTCCCAACACCTAGCTTACCCCTCGGCACTTCCCCCATCTGATTCCATCTCCCATTTCCCCCAACAGTCAAGCCTCTGGACAGGCAGTAAAACCCTCTGTATCCTCAAACTCTTCTCTTTCCTTTCTTATTCTCGGTGAAGCTTGCTTTAGCCCTGACGTCACTGCTTCTCCTGCATTTCTCTCACAAGATGGTCGAAGTACCACAGGCCTGGAGCTCGTGTGCTGGTCTTTGCTTCCCACTGCCATTTCCAAATCCTTCTCTCCCCTCTTTCCTGGAAGCACTCAGTTTTGAGTCGGGTGTCAGTGGGCTGTCCATCCATTAACCCTCCTTGTCGCCATCACACATCGACCCCCCAGGTCATACTTGCTCAATCCTTAATCAGTTTAAGCCCTGACACTCTATCATTCTCTCCAGCATGACTTCTGTCATAATTCTTAGTGATTTCAATATTAACATAGAAGATTATTAATACTCTGGTGTTTTTGTAAGCTTTCTCCTGAAACAAGGACTTGACATACCGGTGGTGTATTTGGTAGATAATCCAGTCATCTTGAACTAGGGAGCAAGGAGAATAAGATAGGGAAGGCAGAAAAGCTTCTGCAAAGGTGTGGCATGAAGGTCATTACCATGAACATGGGAGGCTCAAGTCCGCTAAGACCTCTGGGAAGCATCCTTAGTGCCCCCCCAACATTATCTACCAAACATCTACAAACAAATCTGACGGGAATCTGGGTCACTTACTCACTGGCTTCTGACCCTCCTGGCTGAGGGCTGCTCCTTGAAGTGTTATCTTCCCCATCCTTGGTACATTTGCCTGTGAACCCAGCAGGCTCCTGGGGGCTTGGAGAAGATCGTGAAGTGAAAGCAGAGAAGAGAGGTGTCCTCTTCACGTGGGGGCTCTCAGGGGGAGACCGGAACGCTCTCACTGTGGCTGCTGCTGAAAGCAGAAGTGGGGGAAGGGATGTGTCTGGGATCCCCAAAGCATCAGGAATGCCTGGCTTCTCGGGTCCCCAGCTTCCTCTCTCTCACAGGATCCGGTCCTCCACCCAACCTCAGCTACCATCTCCTGCAACTGCTAACAGCCTGAGCTCCATTTCACTCTCCTGCCGCCTCCTTGTATCTCTCCTATCAACTCAGTCCCCTATTGTGTCTTGACCCCAACAATCCTTAGGCTCTCACCCAGTACTTTGGTCCTTCTGTCTTTTCAGTCCTTCTGTCTTTCACTGTTCTCTACCCTCCCGCTTCAGCTGTAACCCCATGGTCAATCATCACACTCACTCCTTCACATGTACGCTCACCTTCCTCCATCATCGTCCCGCAGCACAACCCCAGCCCTGGTTCCATCCCCTTCCATACCTGTTCACTGCCTGAGTCGGAGCCCTGAACGTGGCTCATGAACTGTGAGACCTTGGGCACATCACCTTCCCCAGCCGAGTCTCCGTCTCCTTCACTATGCCGAGCAGTCTCAGCTAGATTCCGGGACCAGGAGTCTCAAGGGCATTTCTGGGGCCACCTCGGAGTCGGATGCACTTCCTCAGCCTTTTGGCTCTCCCTCCACCGTCAATCACAACGTCCCATCTTCTTTTCTCACAACGTCAGCTTTCCAACTCGAGCGGCAGAGCCGTCAGAAGAGAACATTCGGGGCGCCTGGGTGGCTCAGCAGGTTAAAGCCTCTGCCTTCTGCTCAGGTCATGATCTCAGGGTCCTGGGATCGAGCCCCCCATTGGGCTCTTTGCTCAGCAGGGAGCCTGCTTCCTCCTCTCTCTGCCTGCCTCTCTGCCTACTTGTGACCTCTGTCAAATAAATAAATAAAATCTTTAAAAAAAAAAAAAAGAAGAGAACATTCAATCCCATCGGCCCGTCTATGTGTCGTGGTGTCCCCCTCCCCCACTGGGTGGGACCGTCCCTGCTCCTGGCCAAGGCCATGTCTGCTCCTCATCAGGACAATGGTTCCTTCCATCCTCTGCATCACTGTTTTCTCCCTTCTCCCGGGTCATTCACAGCAGCCAGATGCAAAGTTGGAATGATGCTTCAGTTCTCCACAGGGAGGGAAGGATTCCAGCTTTACAAGTGCTCAGCTTTGTAAAGAGCTTGGTGCCCACGTGGACTGTTGGGTGCATCAGCTTTCATTGTCCCACGTGGCCAGTGCTTCCGTGTGCCGTACATCCTGCTTCACGTGCTTTATCATACCTAATATTTAGTCTTTAATTTTTCTTAAAGATTTTATTCATCTGACAGAGAGGCTGTGTGTGTTTGCACACGCGTGTGAACAGGGCAGGGGCAAAGGCAGAGGGACAAGCAGACTCTGCTGATCGGAGAGCCCAACACGGGATTCAATCCCACAACTCTGAGTTCATGACCTAAGCCGAAACCAAGAGTCAGAGGCTTAACCGCTGGAGCCACCCAGGCGCCCCCATAGTGAATCTTTAAAATAACTCCATGAAAGAGAAAGAAACCTTTGTGATGCAGATGCTATTTTTTAAAGGATTTTATTGATTTATTTGAGAGAGAGAGAATGAGAGAGAGAGAGCATAAGAGCGGGGAGGGCAGAGGGAGAAGCAGACTCCTTCCTGCTGAGCAGGGAGGGAGAAGCAGACTCCTTCCTGCTGAGCAGGGAGTCTGACCCCGGGACTCGATGCTGGGAGCCCGGGGTTCATGGCTGCAGCCAAAAGCAGATGCTTAATGGACTGAGCCTCTCGGGCCCCTGCAGATGCTGCTTTTATCCCAGCTTTACAGGTAAGTAAGCGAAGGCTCAGCTGGGTTAACTCGTACACACGGGGTCTCACTATTCATGAGTGGCTGGACCCTGTTCTTAATTACTACCCTGGTGTTCTCAACCATGGGGCCAGTAACAACCACCCCCAAGTGCGTGCCTGGGGGAAAAGGCAGATTTGGGACTATCTACTGATCTCTGCGGTCAGGATCTTTGCAGGGTGGAGCTCGGAGTTCTGCCTTTTTATCGTGCACTCCAGGGTTTTCTGATGTAAGGGATACATCCGAGGTACTGGGGAGACTCCTGTGTCCTTTCTTTACTGGAGACACAGAACATAGAGCGGGAGAACAAAGCAGACTCTTGACAGTGGATTCCTTCACAAGAATTATACTTCCTTCACAGGAGATTATACTTCCACTCCCCTGGTGTATGTTTTAACATGGCGTTTAATTTTTCTTAAATTAGCAGGTGGTTTAAAGAATATTTTGAACAAGAGGCTCCTGTGTGGCTCAGTCTGTTAAGGGCCTGACTCTTGATTTCAGCTCAGGTATTGATCTCAGAATTGTAGGATTGAGCCCCGAGTAGAGCTTCACGCTCAGGAGGGCGTCTGCTTGAGTCGTTCTCTCCTCTCTGTCCACCACCCCCTGCCAAAAAAGATAAATAAATCTTTATTAAAAAAAAAAAAGCTGCCAAATAGATGTTTGTGAATTTCTTTTCTCTGCTGAGTTAAAATGGATTTCAGTGAGGATAAAAATACTTAAACGTGGGGGCGCCTGGGTGGCTCAGTTGGTTAAGGGTTTGCCTTTGGGTCAGGTCACTATCTCAGGGTCCTGGGATCGAGCCCCGTTTCGGGCTTTCTGCTCAGCGGGAAGCCTGCTTCTCCCTCTCTTTCTGCCTGCTGCTCCGCCTGCTTGTGCTCTCTGTGTCAAATAAAATAAATTTTAAAAAATACTCCAGTGAGCAAACAGCTAGCAATGAATATTTTTCTCACAAAGAATATATAGGATGTTATTCTTAAATAAAAGAGTCCTTATTGGGGTGCCTGGATGGCTCAATGGGTTATGCCTCTGCCTTCGGCTCAGGTCATGATCTCAGGGTCCTGGGATCGAGTCCCACATCGGGCTCTCTGCTCAGCAGGGGGCCTGCTTCCCCCTCTCTCTCTGCCTACTTGTGATCTCTCTGTCAAATAAATAAATAGATAAAATATTTTTTAAAAAAGAGTCATTATTGAAAAAAACAATCATTCAGCACTCCAAATTGGATCCATGCTCTCTAATGTATCATTGGAATCCTTGCAATATAGCTGGTGGTGACTGGTTCTTCTGTCTGTTCTAGCCCACCACATCTGTAGAGCGCATGATTCAGGAGGTGTGGGTTCTGCTACTGTCATAATGTGGCTTGTGAAAGGTGACAGTGTGGATGTGGAGTGAAATGAACAGACCCAGATCATGCTGAGGGCCAGACTTCAGAAGATTGGGCTGAAACACTGATTGTAGGGTACAGGTGAAAAGTAGGAAGGAAGAAGGATGCTGAGGGTTTTGACCATAGCAACTGGGTGGAGGACAGTGCTTTACACTGAGAGGGTAAAGCCTTGGGGAGGTGAGAGAGGCACAGGTAAAGGTATGGAGACGGCAGTTAAAGAACAGAGACGAGAATCAGAAGTTCTGATTTGCATGTTGGCAAAGGAAAAGGCATCAGACAAATAAGGAAACTGACCTTATTTGGGTTCTGGCGTTGGGGAGTGCACGCCAGCTCCCAAGACTGGAGTGCCAGAGGACGGTTTTGCCTGGAAGAGTAGATAAGTTGTACACGGGGTGATTTGACAGCTTGGGCCGCTTTTATGAATCAGGGGGCGTCTCAGCCAGTCTGCCATAGTTTGTCTCTATGTCTAGCTAGTTGCAGGGGTATAAACAGGTCAACTTATCATTATGGGACAAAGAATAAGAATTTTGTGGGTCTGTGTCTGGCCTTGTCACAAGTAAATGAGTTTTATGAGAATCGTTAGGAAGAATGGACAGTTCAAGCTGTATGGAGAAGGGTGGTTCTTTGTAGGAAGCCACCTCTGGAAAGCAAAATGTTGGGGGGATAAACCGCCACCATGTTCTGGGAGCACAGGGCTCAGGTAAAGTTCATCCTATCAACATGTCATACTTGAGATGTTTACGAGATCCGAAGTGGAGATGGCCAGCGGTGGTTTGGATGTATGAGTCAAGAATCCAAGAGAGAGGTTCAAAGCTGGCAAGATATACATTTTTTTTTAAAGATTTTTATTTATTTATTTATTTATTTGACAGACAGAGATCACAAGTAGGCAGAGAGGCAGGCAGAGAGGAAGGGAAGCAGGCTCCCTGCTGAGCAGAGAGCCCGATGCGGGGCTCGATCCCAGGACCCTGGGACCATGACCTGAGCCGAAGGCAGAGGCTTTAACCCACTGAGCCACCCAGGCGCCCAAGATATACATTTTTTAATGAAATTCAGTATTACTAGCTTCAGAGGTAGAAGTCAGCAATTCATCAGTCTCACATAACACCCAGTGCTCATTACATCACGTGCCCCCCACAATGCCTCCCCCAGTTGCCCCATCCCTCTACCCCTGTCTCCTCCAGCAACTCTGTTTGTTTCCTAGGATTAAAAGTCTCTTATGGTTTGTCTCCCTCTCTGATTTCATCTTTATTTTTTCCTCCCTTCCCTTATAATTCTCTGGTTTCTTGAATTCAACGCATGAGTGAGATCATATGATAATTATTAGAAAGATCTACTTGAAAGTTCTCAGCATTATAGGCGATATTCAGCACCAGGGGATTTGATGAGATCAGCAAAGAAGATGCATACAGAGAAGAGCCCAGAAGGACGACAACCAGGCAGGTATAGTGGAGAGGAAGGGGCTAGCCATGGCAAGAGAGACAGACCCACGGAGTCGGAAATAAGTAGGAGAATTTGGTGTCATGGAGGCCAAGTGAGGAAGGGGCTCCGGGACAGGGAAGGTGGCGGGTGGGTCTGAGAGGGGCGGAGCAGTGAGATCAGGGTAGTGACCATTGGAACTGGCGAGAGAGTCACAGGAGGGTTTCTTTTCTTTTAAGAAGAAATGCTGAGGAACAGGTTTTTGGTTTTTTGTTTGTTTGTTTTAATAGGGGCGGGAATGATAAAGGAGAGAAGGAAACACCTGACTACAGGAGAGGGGAAGTCTTCTGGAAGAAGGGAGTCCTTGGGGTGGGACACAGATTACAAGCCGGAGCTCAGGTGCCGAGCGGCAGCAGGGTCTGGCCAGTGCAGTGCGATCGGGGACACGAACTGCAAACGGGGGGTGGCGGTTTGAAGATGGGGCACGGGAAGAAAAGAAAGCTGCCGCTTATGTTTGTCGTGAGGTATGGACAGAGGTAACGCACTAAGGGTGTCTGACATGCATGGGTGTACCAGGGAACAGGGTGGAAGAGGAGCCCACTGGAGCCCACTGGGTAGTGTTCAGTGCTCATCTGAGGTCTGAGTCTGTGGGTTTAGACAAAAATGTTGCTTTTCTCTGGTGATGTTTTGCTCCTTGGGTGTAGGCGTGGAAAAGATGGAAAGGTTTACACAAAGTTGTGACTAGATTCCTTATGTTTGATGGACGGGGAAAGGGACGAGGTTGGTGGAGACATCTGCAAGAAAAGTGACTATGTGACATGTATATAGTGGGCTGTGGAGATTCTGCTCCTGACCTGGTCCCACAGGCAGAGACCTCAGGATGGTTCTTGGTTTCACGAAGCTGCAGGGTTTTCATTTCTACCCACCCCTCTCCCTCCGCCCCAGCCACCCGTCTTGTCCAGGGCCCCACTTTCTGGAGGTGGGCATGGAGCTTAGAAGTGTTTGGGGGCTATGGAAGAGGGAGTCATCCATATTAAGTAGTGCCGTGGGCTAGACACAGACCGAAGGTACAGACGACTCTATGGCGAAGGCAGCAGCTCCCTCTGACATAGCCTCCCTGAGAAAGACAGCTAACAGATGGCTCAGCACTGGCAATGTGTGACATTCCTTGGCAGAGCAAAGAAGGATCTTCTGGCTTAGGGATAAGAATAGAAATTGTTATAGGGCTATGGTTAGATTCAAGTTTGGGTTAGGCTTAGGGTTGGCTCCCACAGGTCTTACTGGTGCTGAGCGGTGGGGCAGGCTCTTGAGGTGAACTCTTTTTCTCCAGGTGCTGTACAGACATCTGTGAAGCCCGATGGCCATCCCCCACCTCTTGGGTCTGTTTCTCTTCCCCTCTCTTGGTCCAATATCTTGTAAACCTTGGTGTCCTTCTAGGTTTTCACCAATTCTCTTATCAATCAGCTTATCGATTAAACTTCACATACTATTGTTTTTATGTGCAGAAGCTTTTTGTTTTTTGCTTCTTAATGATCAGAAGTTTTGACTCTATAACTGTTATGTTTAAAAGGGACTGTAAGATCCTATTTTTTTTTTTTTTTGTAAGATCCTATTTTTGAAGGAATAATCCTAAACACTCTGGGGGCAATGGATGCATTAGGGCCTGCCAATAATTGTTTGAATGTCTGTTAAGAAGTATGAAAAAAAAAAAAAAAGGGATCCCTGGATGGCTCAGTCAGATAAGCGTCTGTCTTCAGCTCAGGTCATGATTCCAGTGTCCTGGGATCGAATCCCGCATTGGGCTCCCTGCTCAGTCGGGAGCCTGCTTCTCCCTCTGCCTGCCTCTCCCCTCTGCTTCTCTCACTTTCGTGCATTCTCCCTTTCTCTCTCTCTGACAAATAAATACGTAAATCATCTTTAAAAATTAATAAAAAAGAAGTATGAAGAAAACAAGCAGGAATGTATTTTTCAGTAAGTTATATCATACAGCTAAGTATAAGCAGTGTAAGAGTATAAGCAGTACACCATCATTTGTGGGGAGAGAAAAAAGAATACATCCATGAGGGCTTACACAGGCACAGAATGTCTTAGGGATTCACAAAAAATTGGTAACTGTGGTTGTCTCTGTGTGAGGGAGGACGAGTTGGCCGGGGGACTGTGGAGGAAGGGAGTATGATGAAAAAAACACTTCCTCCAATATTTAATTATGAAAAATTTCAAACATATAGACAAGCTGAAATATTTCACATACTGAACACTAGTAAATCTACCACCTAGAGTCTGTCATTAACATTTTACTATACTTGCTTGGTCAACCTGTCCAGGCAACCATCAATCCATGTTATATGTATATATATTTTTAAGATTTTATTTAATTATTTGAGAGAGAAAGGGAGAGCATGAGAGAGAAAGAGAGAGAGAGAGAGAGACAGCACAAGAAGGGGGAGGGGCAGAGGGAGAGAGAAAAGCAGGCTCCCTGCTGAGCAGGGAGACCCATGTGGGGCTTGATCCCAGGACACCAAGATCATGACCTGAGCCCAAGGAAGTTGCTTAACCGACTGAGCCACCTAGGCACCCAAACCATGTTATCTTTGATACATTTCAAAGTAAACTGTAAACATAACTTCACTTACTCCTGAAGTCTTCAGCATGAATATCATTAACTAAATTTCAAACTGTTCACTATTTTTTTCCTTTCAAATGCAATGGAAAAACCTTAAGTGCACACAGTTGAATTCTGACAAATGCATACACCTGAATAGCCCACATACCTACCACAATATAGCACATGACTCCAGAAAGGGAAAGGAGGCTTCCTTGTAGCTGTGTTCCTTTTAGCACATTCTGAATTTTGTACCACGTGCTTGGGATCTCTATTTTAAGATCAATGAAATATTTAAGCATTTAAAATATTCAAACGTTTCTCTAATGATGGGCTATCAAATCGAAATGGGAAGAGGAAGACAGTGAAAAGGAGGGAACGCTAGGTAACAAAGAAGTGGTAGAGTCCAAGGTAAGACGAGCTCACGGGAAACATGGGGACAGCTTCTCCACCTGTGGCCGGGACAAGTGAGGGGAGGATGAATTATCCTGTTATCGGGATGTCTGCAGCTGAGTTTTCGAGAGCCGTCCTAGGGTTCATGCTGTGGGTGTGGGAATGATGGCAGTTACGGTATTAGTCTCCCTCCCTACCATATGCTCCGAAGTCCACGGTGTAGTTTTCCTTTATGCTATTTATCACAACTGCAATTAAGCAATCTTTTAAAAAGACTTTTTTTGCAAGATTTTTTTAAAGTAGACTCGGGGCTTGAACTCACAACCCCAAGATCAAGAGTCGCATGCTCCCCCGACTGAGCCAGCCAGGAGCCCCCAATTAAGTAACATTTGATTTGTGTAACTACACAATATGCAGCTCCTTTATGAGACGATAAGCTTCAAGATGACGGGGGTCTTCTCTGCCTCATTTAACCCTACATCTCCGGCGCCTCGTACATCATAGGCACTCAAACAAGTATGAAATGCTTAATTGGATTCTTAAGCAGTGTCAGCCATTAATTAATGCAATTACTTTATCAGTTTGTCCTTTTACTTTTTTTAAGCTACATTGGGTTGACCATAATGTAATTAATTCACATCTTCAATCAGGCAGTGCGGTTGGCCTGGACTTGATGAGAAAACCCAGTTTCCCTGGAAAACGGAACTGTAATTACATCAAGTTTGTCCTGGACGAGGCCTTTTCTCCCACCCAGCTGAGTGACACTGGCCAGATGACTCTACGAGCCAGATAACCTCAGCTAACTGGGAGTCAGCCCTCTGCTAACACTCCGCCAGGACCCGTGGGCACAGTGGCTGAGTCCTCCGTCTATCACACAGCCACCGTTTAACCATGCCTAGATCACTCTAATAAATCATTTGTAAAGCAGGGACGCCTCGGTCGCATGGCTGTGGTATCAATTTAAGGAGGTATTAGGGAAGCTCCTTACCCTTCTGCTTCTGTTTACTATTTACACAGGAGAGGGAGCACGCGAAGACGGGAGTTTGATCACGCCAGGCCTCTGCTCAGAAGCCCACAGTGATTGCCCATCTCCCCAAGAATGACACCCCGTCCTTAATTATAGTGGTCCCCAAGGCCCTGAATGAATGATCTCAGTGAGTTCTCCTTCCTGTTTCTGCTGTCCACACACCAACCGTCTCCCTGCTCTTCCCACACTCTGGACAACCTGCCACCCCCGGGCTGGAAGGCTCCTTCACAGGCCTGCTGGCCTTGCCCCTCTCTCCTTCCCGCGTTTCCTCACATGACATCTTCTCAGTGAGGCCTACTGGGGACACTCTGTGCAAAGTTGCAAACTTCATGCCCCTTCCTGGCTGCATTTTCCTCCAGAGGTTTTATTATTTTTTCCTCTAAAATATTATGAATGTAGGGCGCCTGGGTGGCTTAGAGTGTTAAGCGTCTGCCTTTGGCTCAGTTCATGATCCCAGGGTTCTGGGATGGAGTCCCACTTGGGAATCCCTGCTCAGCAGGAAGTCCGCTTCTCCCTCCCCATCTGACACCCCCCATGCTTTCTCTTTCTCAAATAAAATCTTTTTAAAAAATACTATGAATGTAGGAATGAATACTGTTTTACACACGCATCATACAGCACCAGGTACACTGTAGGTTCTATTGTGAGTTATACTCTCTCCCCGCGTCCCCCCCACCCCCTGGCAGTGGTTAGTGGTCTGAAGAGCTAAAGCTTGAGGGTTTACTGTGAGTACCTTCTAGGATCATGTGCCTTCAGGGAAACCAAGATTAATATTCATTGCCTGGACAACCTTGCATGGATTATTTAAGCACTAGGCAGTCTGGGCTGGAAATACTAATAGTTAGCACTTTTGTGCCTCCACTGATTCATGCAGTCATTCAACAAACACTTATTGGACGCCTTCGATGTGCCAGTTCTTACTGACTGAGCGGCCGGACCCCAGCCGACCTGGCGCAAGCGTCTCCTTCGGGATCCCGGCGCTCCCTGCACACCGGGTCCCCGGATTTGGGGTGGGCGTGGGGGTGGGGGCGTGGGGGACCAGGGAAAATATCTGGTCCCGCCAGCAGAGGGCGTGCTCCCGCCCTCTCCGCCGCCTCCCGACCCACCGAGGCGTCCCGGCTCCCACGCTCGCTCCCGAGCGCGCCCCCGCCCGCCGCGTCACGTGACGCGGCCACGGAACCTGAGCTGCCCGGCCTAAGCTGAGCTAAATTCGTTGCCGGTGGCCGCCGCGGGTGCAACCACAAAGGCTAATCCGAAAGAGTGGGGAGGCTCGCGGAGTCGATGCTTCCTCTTCCAATACAGGTCGGCTCCCGCTACCTCCTCCCCGTCCGCCACTGCCGACTCCCCGAGCGTGTGCATGAGCTCTTTGGTGTGGGGAAGCTCCGGTGACCATGTAGGGGGAAAGAGCGAGGAAGCTCCAGGTGCCCGGGACGAGGTCAGCGCCTTGGGCACGCCTCCGCGGCGCCCAGCACACTCCCGGTGCGGGCCGGCGGGCCGCTCGGCCCTGCTGGGAAGCCGGGCCTCCGCCTGTGGCCTGGCCCGGAGCGCAGCGAAATCTCGCGCCGTCTCGCGAGAGGCGAAGTTGCAGGAACATGGCGACGTCTAATCTGTTAAAGGTAAGACCCTCTGTCCGGCGCGGCTCGGGCTCCGCGCCCGCCGGCTCTGGCGTTTTGGGAGAGGCCCGGCTCGGGCTCGGCGGCCAGGTGTGGGAGTGCTCGGGGGTTGTCCGCCGCGGGGGAGGCCGGGGAGGCGGCCGCCGAGGACCGGAACGCGGGTCTGTGGCCTTGGGGTCGGGAGGCTCCGGCTGTCCGTCCCGCCCGCCGGCGCTGGGTGTGCAGGGCCCGGCCGAGGGCGGGCGGCGAGCGCGGCTGGCGGAGGAGCCGCCGTGGCCCGGGGCGGCGGGCGCGTGGTGCTGCGGTGCGCCGACCCGCCGGGGCCGCGGCACTCTCCGGGTCTCCGTGGCGGCCAGAGTCCAAGACACAGGAACGGGAAATCCGAGAAGATGCTGCCCAGTCGGGCTCCACGGCCCGCCTGACCCCCGCCTTCTTCTCCTCATCTCCCTCGGCCCCGTCTTGTGTGCACGAAATTCCGGGTCAGACGGCAAGCGGTGCCTTCCACCCCGCTCGCGCCCTCCCGCTTCTGCGCGCTGCACCTTCGCTCCTGTCCTCGCGCTCCTGAGTTCCTATTTCTCCTGTTTTTCCTTGGGAAAATGCTCCGCAGCCCCGGGGCAGCACGCAGTCCCACGACTGCCGAGGAAGCGCTCCCAGCGTTTATTCCCGAGCTCCGCAGAGGGACGGGATCCAAGACAAGGGTTAAAGTTAGTTTTGGTTCTGTGGGATGGCGAGGGAGACGGAGGCAGCAGCCCCTGCCCTCGGAAAGTTGGGAGGAGAAGGAGGAACACAGGGCACATGGATGATAGAAAAGAATGGAAAATACGGTGAAATATACTGGAACCTCGCGTATGTCTTCTTTACATCACCGATAACAACTGCCTAACGGGTGGGACTGTCTTATGAAATATGGACCAAATTTTACTAATCTAAGAGGTAATAAATATTCTTTTAAAAAGGGGGGGGGAACCTGGAAGGAAACTCAGTCTGCGGCTTAGAAGCTGTGTGACTTTGGGCAAGTTTCTTAACTTCTCCGTGCCCCGCTTTCCTTATCAATAATACGGCGTTATCAATAGCATCTATCTCGTAGGAGCATTGTTAAGGTCGTGTCGGTGTATGTAAAATGCTTAAACCGGTGACTGGCACTGAATTAGTACAGGATACACGTATCCTGTTTCTGGAAGAAAACGAATTCATGGGAATGGAGTAAGCCATCCTACTCTTCTTTTAGAACAGGATTGCAGAGTTCTGATAGACTCAGAAAACTTGTTTACCTTCTGAAGACTCCTGTTCGTGCTTCCCACATGTTTACATGAGAAGTAGCTGCTGTTACTCATTGAAGTGTGTTTAAGAAATAATCGGGTTTGTGATTCTCTTTGTTTTTGATTTGATTACTTGGATGTAAAGCAAGGTCTTATTCCCCTAAGAATTCTTTCAGAAAAGAGCAAATCACTTTTTTCCACTCCCTGTGAAACCTTACAAAAGATTGTTTGGAGAAGGTGCACATTTTAAGCTACTTCAGTAAAATAGTAGTGTGCTTACTGTATGGGATTGTGAATCTGTATAGACAACACACACCTAGAGAATGAGAAAACTGCTTGAGTGTATAGACAATGGGTATTTGGGACTTAGGTTAAAAAGTTCACAAGCGGGGCGTCTGGGTGGCTCAGTGGGTTAAAGCCTCTGCCTTTGGCTCAGGTCATGATCTCAGGGTCCTGGGATCGAGCCCCACATCGGGTTCTCTGCTCAGTGGGGAGCCTGCTTCCTCCTCTCTCTCTCTGCCTGCCTCTCTGCTTACTTAATGATCTCTCTCTCTGTCAAATAAATAAATAAAATCTTAAAAAAAAA
>NW_019154118.1:24885117-24977130 GCF_002288905.1 Enhydra lutris kenyoni | reverse complement strand
GAGCCAAAGGCAGAGGCTTTGGCTCAGGTCATGATCTCAGGGTCCTGGGATCGAGCCCCACATCGGGTTCTCTGCTCAGTGGGGAGCCTGCTTCCTCCTCTCTCTCTCTGCCTGCCTCTCTGCTTACTTAATGATCTCTCTCTCTGTCAAATAAATAAATAAAATCTTAAAAAAAAAAGTTCACAAGCATTCAGAAAGTTCTGTAACTCAGACAGCTTTTATAAGTTAAACAAAGGTGATAATGCTTTGAAAAAATAGGTAAATGAGTTATTCACTGTAGTGAACATGAAGACAGATGTCAAAGATACACTGGAAAGTTTTCAGTGAAATTGTTTTATGTTTTGTAAAGGGGGAGAAAGAATTTCTGAATGTTATTTTACATAATATGTGATTTTATTATTATTATTTTTTAATTTTTTCATTTGACAGAGAGTGATACAATGAGAGATGGAACACAAGCAGGGGGAGTGGGAGAGGGAGAAGCAGGCTCCCTGCTCCCAACGTGGGGCAGACACTTAACAACTGAGCCACCCAGGTGCCCCCGTAATATGTGATTTTAAATCACACAACTAACATCATATAATGGATGTTATAAATAGACACTTGATTCTTCTATCTGTATCACCAAAAGTTTATGTGTTCAAGTTGGCCAGAAAAATCCTTTTTTTTTTTTCTTCTTTTCTTTCCATATTGGAAGTAGGGAGGGGGGGTTGTCTCATGTTCATACTGAAAGAAGTAGCTAATTGAGAAGTGGAAAGTGGAAAGTTTGTTGTCTTGGAGAAACGTAGTGAGACTGCCAGGGTAGACCCATAACATAATTCATGGGTCATCTAATTCAAGTCCGTTGGTACCTTGAATAAAGATCAAATGAGTGGGGTGTGGCCAGATTAGCCTCATTTGCTCTCTTGACAGGACTAATAGGTTTATAAGTAAAATGCCTTAGACATTGTGCAAATAGGTTTCATCAGAGTATATTTGACAGAATTCTCATGTCTTGTGGTCAAAATGGAGAAACGTGGGCTAGATGAGAATACAGTTAGAATTGGATTCATTAAACAGTTGTACATGAGGAAGGATAAGTGATAAACCATCCACCCTGAAGGGAGGCCTGCAGTGTCCTGCTGAAAAAATTAGCTTTCTTCCAATTTGCCAGTAACGTGGGTGGAGTTAAGTTTATTGAGTTTGTGGATGACAGTTTGGAGGGAAAGCTAATATGTTACGAAAGATTATAAGATTCAGAACTTTGATAAGATTACAAGTGAGAAGGCAAAGCCATAAAAACGACCTATGTTTTTAATATTGGAATTCGATAGAAGGATTGTGTATTTAAGGCAGGTGGACTGTGGCTGGATTTTGGAAATCTAATATGCAAAAACGTGTGTTGTATATTTTGTCGTACACAGTTACCAGTTGCTTGGGGGGTTATATCTCTCCAAACCTTTCTGTATTACTACTTTAAGTTTTTTTTTTTTTTTTTTTTTTAAACATGGAATTCTGGTTCTTTTGCTTTGGCAGTATCTAGGCCCTCAGTCTGTTTTCTTCATTTCTAGTTGAGTATGCTATCCCAAATGGCAGTTGTTTAAATCTTACTTTGCTGGGCCTCAGCCCTTGTTTAGTTCTTGGCCTGTTACTGTATGTAGTCATGTGGAGGGCTCTCAACTCCTGTGGTCAGTGCCACACACTTTCCCAGTTTCCCCTGTATTCTCTTTTTTGAGGCATCTGCTGTGTTCTTCATGGCTCGTTCTTCAGCCTTCCTTTCCCCTCCAGGACCTGGCAGCACATTCTCTGTTACTTTTTTTAAGTCCCCTTTTTCTGGCTTCTGGGGAGGGAAAAAGTTCGCGTATCTCCTCTCATAAAACTTTGGCTTTTTTTCCTCTTGCCATTCATGTCCCTGGTTGTTTGAAAGGCAGCTCCCACTTGCTTCCTTTATAGTTCTTCACCTTCTTGCTTAACTTACTGTGAGTCCCCCTCCCCTTACCTCCACTACTTACAGCGATGCTGCCAGTCTGGAGAGCAGGGGTGACTTCCTGATGGCAAAATGAGATTCTTCTCCGATATTGTTGATCACTAGCTCTGCTTCCCTTTTGATTTTTAAGAGATTCTCTCCGTAGTGTCCTCTCTCTCAGATCATTGATGTTTTTCACTGACCTCCCTCCTGTCCTCCCCAGTGTGATTATTTCTCAGGAGTTAATCTTCAGCCCTATTCTATCTTTGTACTTCTGTTTCTGGGGCAGTCCTAACTCCCATGATTTCACTATTTTTATCTCTTAACTCTGATCTGAGCTCTGGACCAAAACACAGTTCTGACCATATCAGTTTCCTGCTCAAATACCTTTGATGGTTCAGATTCTTTGATATCTTTCCAGTTGGGTCTTCTCCCTAATATCTCCCTGCTTCCCCTGCCCCCTCCTGCTCTCTTTCCTCTCCGTCCCCCTCTCCCTCTTTCTCTCTCTCACACACCCCTACCTCTACCTGGCTGGATCCTTGTTGGATCACTAGGATATCACTATCTCCATATTGGCCTATTAAAATCTATTTAGTCACTAAGATCGGCCCAGTGCTGTCATTTGAAATTGTTGCCTGCTGTGCACAGCCAGAGCAGGGCATCACTTCCTTTTAGCCCTTGCTTTATGCTTTATATATTATATGTTAGAGGGACAACGAGAGAGGGAGCACAAGCAGGGGGAGTGGGGAGGAAGAAGCAGGCTTCCCACTGAGCAGGGAGCCTGATGTGGGGCTCCATCCCAGGACCCTGGGTCATGATCTGAGCCAAAGCCAGGCGCTTGAGGACTGAGCCACGCAGGCACCCCAGCATTGCTTTTATGTATATTCAGGATCCGACTCGTGGGTGGTCATGGATGAGGGGCATTTGTACTGAGGACACCATGTTCATTGGAACCTTAACAGAGGGTGTCAGTAAGTCTCTGGAAAACCAATTCATCCAGTGATTATTCAGCATTTTCTAATCCCATGGGGTGATTTAGGCAAATTCCTGCCCTTACGTATATTTTTTGTGGGGGAGAGAGGCAAAAAACATATAAGCAAATAACTGGGTCAAATATGCTATGAAGAAAAACAGTCAGGGAAAGGGTAGAGAGAAATTGATGTTATATTTGATGGACTGTTCGGGGACGGCCTCTTGAGGAGGTGACGTTGGACATGAGACCTGAATGAAACGAGGACACATGGCACGTACATATTTTGGAGAAGACTTCCAGGTGGAGGGAACAGGAACGGCCGGCATAAAGGCGTTTTGAGTCAGACGCGTGCTCGGCAAGGAACTGTGCAGGTGATCACCAAGTTGTGCGCATTGTCCGTGAACATTTAAGGTACACAACTGCGTGATTCTTTTTAATCTCTATTTGAACACAAGTGAGAGCCTTATTTACAGCCCACCTTGTCAGTTTTCACTGAGTTGAGGGGAATTGCCTTCCAGATGGCCGTGTGAGAGGCACATGATCCTCAGGGCCGCCTGCCCTCCCTCCAGTGTCCTGTCCTTGAGACGTGGTTACATTGGACACGGCCTAGGGAGACAAGGAACTCAGGCTTCTGTATGTTGGTGGACTGAGTTACTCTAAGTCTGTGATAAATGTCAATGTGAGCGTTGTTCCTGTTCTGGGAAAATAGATGAGCAAGTACCTTAATCTGGAGGTGATACGTATTGATGCTACTGACAGGAAGTGACAGTTTAGGATAAACTTTGAGATATCAGTCGTTTATCAGTGGATTAGAAAAGGGCAATTTTAGACTGCAGGAGGGTATGGAGAGGACACTAGATAACCATCTGGGGGACAGAGAAGAGAGATAGACAAAGACAGGTGTTTCTTACTGGCCGTTTTGGTAGGCGTCCTGGAGGACCCAGTCGTGTCACAGAAAGCCATGTGACTCGAGCCTTGGTATAGTAGGTGTGGAGCGAATTGGCGCCTGCCCGATGGACTGTATGCGAGTGGACAGGTGACAGCTTGGGTTAAAACCTTGGTCATGGTACATGTAGTGCAGGTACTGTCTGGCGTATTTGATCTTTGTAATGGGTTTGTTCATCTTACAAATATGTAGGCATTTACTCTGTGTGGGATACTATTCCAAGTGTAATACAGCAGTGAATGTGACCGACGAGGTCCCTAGTCTGTGGAGCTCCTTTTCAAACGTGTGAGTACTGCACCAAAGAAGTAACACATTGGGTAGTTTTTGTAGAAGTGAGAGCTGTGATGGAAACAGTATAATCAGGAGTGCTCAGAAAATGGGGGCATATTTTATGTATTTACAACAAAATAGTTTTATCTTTTTCCCCAAAATACTGCTTTCAACTCTGTTCTGTTGAATTTTCCTTCCCTGCTACTTGATGACATTTCGACCCCGTCTCCTAGCTTTCTGGTTTTTTTAAAAAGTCTTGTTGGTCTAAATTAAAAATTTCAATATCAAAGCCAGGTTAAATCTATGTGCTTAAGCCTTTGGCTTCAGATCTGCAGAGAGGAATGGGCGAAAGGCAGTTTTCTTAGGTTGTTTTAGGAAGGCCTCTGGGAGGTGACATTGACGCTAGACCTGAATGATCTGCATTCTATTCTAGGCAAAGGTCTTGAGGTGCTGTGGTGAGCTTGGCTAATTTGAGGAACATGTTTAAAAGGGTGGTGTGCGGGCGCCTGGGTGGCTCAGTGGGTTAAAGCCTCTGCCTTCGGCTCGGGTCGTGATCTCGGAGTCCTGGGATCAAGCCCCACATCGGGCTCTCTGCTCAGCAGGGAGCCTGCTTCCTCCTCTCTCTCTGCCTGCCTCTCTGCCTTATAATCTCTGTCTGTCAAATAAATAAATAAAATCTTAAAAAAAATAAAAAAAAAAGGGTGGTGTGGCTGGAATATAGTGAGAATTGCCAGGATTCAGATATATACTGGAGTTTTGTGGTTTTTTTGGTTAATGGGGATTGCAGATGTGGTTTTAAAATCACATAACTGGGATTACTAGTGGCTCATAGCCTTGTGATTTACACAGAAGACCTGAAATACACAAATTGGATTCCTTTTGTAAATTAATTAGATATAATTCATAATCAGTAGGATAGGAACTTCACAGAGGGAATAAATATAAATCTTAAATAACCTCCTTGTGTCATAGTCAGAATGTTATGGGAGTGAAAGTGTGCAGGTGATCAAAGTAATTGCTACTAACTGTGTCCACATCATTATTTCTTGTCTTGCCTCAACTTGTCCTTTAACTCTTCTTGTACCTTTGTCATCACGAGGATGTTACAAGAACATGCATGGTATTAATAACTGCATTCTCTGTTTTCTTCCAAATGCAACTTTTTAAGATTGTTTAGGGTTCTTTTAGTAATCCCTACACCGATTGTGGGGCTTGAACTTGCAACCCCGAGATCAAGAGTCACACACTTCACTGACTGAGCCAGCCAGGTGCCCCCAAATACAACATTTGATGTCATTATAAGTCGTTGTCATAGGATTGCTTCTACAGTTTGATCTCGTGTGTTTTGTCCCACGTATTATGTAGGGATTTCTGGACATTTCAGGGCAAACTAATAGGTCCCTATTTGTGTTATTTTGTTGTAAAGTGAGTAATTTAAAAATGATTCTAAGTACATTTTGCAAGCTAGTGGACTTTTCTGTTTCTGTTTACTCTCCTGTGTTTAAGCATTACTGTTTTTTTTTAAAGATTTTATTTATTTATTTGACAGAGATCACATATGTGCACACAAGGAATTATGTACCTACCTTTTTCTTGGGATTAAATAAAATGGAATTGTTGCAGATGAACTCATTGTTTGAAAAACCACTCTTGGGGCGCCTGGGTGGCTCAGTGGTTAAAGCCTCTGCCTTCGGCTCAGGTCATGATCTCGGGGTCCTGGGATCGAGTCCCGCATCGGGCTCTCTGCTCAGCAGGGAGCCTGCCTCCTCCTCCTGTCTCTCGCTGCCTGCCTCTCTGCCTACTTGTGATCTGTCTGTCAAATTAAAAAAAAAAAAGAAAAAAAAAAGACAAACCACTCTTGAATTTCAGTAGGAAGTATGCAGAACTTTTTAAATAACACATTCCAGAGAGAGCTTTATGGCATTTTTCATTACTGCCCTATAACATCTCCCCTGGCCCCAAACACATTACAAAAAATTAAACTTTTATTCTGTAATTTGCTCTCTTCCTAGTGCATGCTTGTTTTTCTTTCAGACGATCACCATGGATATGGGTAAGAGATTGTAGGATTTGACCATCAGTTTGTTTTAGAACTGATCATTCTGTTAGGGGCTACTTTTTCGATATAGCTAAGTGTATTTTTATTGGTTCTGGTTAACCAACATGTTACATTAAGAGATACTGATTTTTTTTTTAAAGATTTTATTTTTTTTTTTATTTATTTGACAGAGAGATCACAAGTAGGCAGAGAGGTGGGACAGGGGGAGGGGGAAGCAGGCTCCCCGCTGAGCAGAGAGCCCGATGCGGGGCTCGATCCCTGGGTCCTGGGATCAGGACCTGAGCTGAAGGCAGAGGCTTAACCTGCTGAGCCACCCAGGTGCCCCTCCTGATTTCTTTATGTCGATTAGAGTAGGAAAGGGAGCTAAGCCTTTGTTCACCTATTTTTCTTTCTTCCAACTTTTTTTTTTTTTTAAGATTTTATTTATTTATTTGACAGACAGAGATCACAGGTAGGCAGAGAGGCAGGCAGAGAGAGGAAGGGAAGCAGGCTCCCCGCTGAGCAGAGAGCCCCATGCGGGGCTCGATCCCAGGACCCCGGGATCACGACCCGAGCCGAAGGCAGAAGCTTTAACCCACTGAGCCACCCAGATGCCCCCCAACTTTTTTTTTCTTACTGTTTTCATCCTTTCTGTCCTCTAATTGTTTCTGAGAAATTTGACACTAATTTTTTTTTCCTCAGTCTTGTGGGGGAGACAAAAGTAAAGAATGATTGGCTTTTTTATCTTATTTAAAATAAGGAGGAACAGTGAACACAGGGGGAAAGAAATGAGGCCAAGAGTTAGAACTTCAGCATTTGATTTTATTGGGCAGTACCTCCTAAACTGATCTTGACCACTTCTTCCAAATCACTCAACTCAAATGCATTCCTTCCGTGGCATTTCTTCTGTGGTCGGCGTTCTGTCAGTCACTCACGTCAGAAATCTGAGAGCCGTGTTGCATTATGCAGTAGGCAGAGCAAACGCGTGCTTGGGGTACCCTACTCCCATTAAAAAAATGAGGAAAAAATATGGGTTATATATGATAAAAAAAATTGTTTTGGACCTCTATGTTTTAGAATTTCGTATCCTTTGTATTTTGAATTATACTGGGGAGCACCAGTGAGGGAGCAACTGATACGTCATTTCAGAGATTAGTGCCTTAATACTGCTTTTGTCAAATCATTTTCAACTTTCTCTCATTCCTACATCTGACTACCACCAAATTCTGTTATTGTAGGAGAATTAGAAGCAATAGTAGTTACCGTGGGAGTCCCTAATGCAATAAAGATAGCTAGCACCTTTATTATATTTAATTATTCAGTCCATGTCTCTCAAACATTTTACGTGTCTTATTAATTATTCAATCTATGTCTCTCAACATTTTACGTGTCTTATTAAATCCCGTAACAGCCCTTGCACATAGATAACTGTGTTAAATCCATCTTACTTAGATGAAACTGAAGCACAGAGAGTTTAAGTAACTTACTCACAGTCACACAGTTGGTAAATGGCTAAGTCATAATTCCTTCCTTATAAAACCGCTTCGTGAACATCTCACCAGTAGCACCTTGCCTCTGTGTAGGGCTTCATCATGTGTTGCTTATATAGACTGTTGTGGCTTCCTGTTGGACTGTGTGCTAGTTTTTCCTGTTGAATTTATACATGATCATTTAGAAGTTAAATGTAATCATACCAATAGCCAGTGGCTGTGTTTTCCCCCCATCCAAAGAATTTTATTTAATGTGTTACAATCTGTTAGTGTCATTTATTTTGCTTAGATTAAATGCTTTCTTACTTTCTGACACAAAAATATGTTCCAGTCTCATCTCTGCCCTAACTTTGGAATTAACATTTTCTCTAAGGAACCTTTTCATGGAATATGGTATTGAGAAATCAGGATCTGGATGCTAGGGATGCTAATTGCTATTGGGGTGTTTCTTCTCCCAGGCTCTCCCATTGGGCTGAGCTAGGACACACACACCCTGTGCTAATTTCTGTGTATTATAGAAACCAGTGAGTTCACCTCAGTCCTCCCAATTCCAGAAGACTCTTTTTTTTTTAAAGCTTTTATTTGTTTACTTGACACAGGCAGAGAGAGATCACAAGTAGGCAGAGAGGCAGGCAGAGAGAGAGGGGGAAGCAGGCTCCCCGCTGAGCAGAGAGCCCGATGTGGGGCTCGATCCCAGGACTCTGAGACCATGACCTGAGCCGAAGGCAGATGCCCAACTGACTGAGCCACCCAGGCGCCCCTCAAAAGACTCATTTCTATCCTTTTCCCTTTCCATATAATGTGACTTCTTTCTCCGACAGTGAGAAATCTCATTGACACTGGCTTTTGGGCTGAGTTATTCAGGAAGGAAGGAAAGAAGAGAGGAAACCATTACAACATTTTTAATATGTACAGATGTGACACTAGCTATAAATTCCTTAAACTCAGAATACTTTAACAATTAAAGGATAGTTACTGATTAAATACAGCACTAAAAACTCAGTAATTTTTATTTTTTATTTTATTTTATTTTTTTAAAGATTTTATTTATTTATTTGACAGAGAGAAATCACAAGTAGGCAGAGAGGCAGGCAGAGAGAGAGGAGGAAGCAGGCTCCCTGCTGAGCAGAAAGCCCGATGTGGGGCTTGAACCCAGGACCTGGGATCATGACCTGAGCCGAAGGCAGCGGCTTAACCCACTGAGCCACCCAGGCGCCCAACTCAGTAATTTTTAAATGAATAACACTAGCGTGACAATTTTTCAAGCAAGATTTACTGAAATATGACCTGTGTACGGAAATGCCTATAAATCATAAATGCATAGCTGGATACATTTTTAATAAAGGAAACATACCTGTATAACCAGCACCCATATCTAGAAATAGAATATATTTTTTTAAATAAATTCTTTATTTTTTATTAACATATAATGTATTATTAGCCCCAGGGGGACGGGTCTGTGAATCGCCAGGTTTACACACTTCACAGTAGAAATAGAATATTAACAATGCCCCCAAAAGCCCCCTGTCTCTTGCCCTGTCCTAGTCTCTAGTTTGGAGCCCCTGCCCCAGGCTAATCACTATGCTGATTTGTAATAACTGTAGATGTGCTTTGTCTGTCCATGCACTAGTGTGTACTCTTGGGACTTTTGCTCAGTATTATGTCTGAGGTTCCTCTCTATTACCGCTTGTTAAATTTTTGTTGCTGTGGAGTATGCCACTCTTATGAATATTTCAGTTTATTCATCCTGTTGTTGGACATTTGGACTGATAATAGTTTTTTTACTAGTGAGAATAGAGATACGATGTACTTTCTTCAACAGGTCCTTGATAGATGTATGTACGCAGCTCAGTTGGGAGTATACCCAGAAGTGAAATTGGTGTGTCACATATTATACGTATATCTAACCTTCATTGATATGCTATGTAGTTTCCTAAAATAGCTGTACCAGTTTACGCCCACCAGAAGGATGAGCGTTCTGGTTTCTCTAAATTTTATCTAATACTTGGTATTGTCATTCTTTTCTATTTTAGCTTTTTTGGTGTATGTAGTGATATTTCATTGTGGTTTTAATATGTATTTCCCTGATGATTAATGACGGTGGGTGCTTTTTCATATGATTATTGGCCATTTAGATACTGGCTTTGTAGGGGGTGTATTCAAGTGTTGCAGCAGGGGATTGGATTCGATTGTTTTTCCTCTCTTACTGATTTTTAGGAATCTCTACATGTTTTGGATAAGAGCCTTTCTTGGATATATGTATTAGAAATAACTTCTTACACTCTGTGGGTAGCTTTTTCGCCTCCTTAATGGTATCTTTTAAGGAACAAAAATTATTATTATTTTTTTAAAGATTTTATTTATTTGACACAGAGAGAGGGATCGCAAGTAGGCAGAGAGGCAGGCAGAGAGAGAGAGGGAAGCAGGCTCCCTGCTGAGCAGAGAGCCCGATGTGGGGCTCGATCCCAGGACCCTGAGATCATGACCTGGGCCGAAGGCAGAGGCTTAACCTACTGAGCCACCCAGGTGCCCCCAAAAGTTATTTTTAATATTTTACAATTTATCAAAATTTTTCTTTATGGTTAGTGTTTGGTTATAAGGTCATACAAATGATCCAGACTCTACTTGTGTTAATATCTTATTTCATTTTTTAGAACAAAAACAAAATTAAGAATTTATTATTGTACTTTTGAGCCTCAAAAATATATCCTGGGACCCTTCCAGGAGTCTGTTAACCACAATTCAAGAAATACTGTATTAGAATGTGAGTTCCTTGAAGACTTTTCATTTGTAAGTCCCAGTGACTAGCATAATTCTTCAAGTACGGTAGGCACTCAAGATATTTGTTGAATGAATAAATGGAACGAATGAATGATGAAAAAGCCCCCAAATAAGTTCAGACTCTTTCACCAATGCTGTTACTTCTGTGGTTGTGTTTTTCCTTAAAGTTAGTTGTTGGGGTTTCTAAAAATTAGGCGCTATCAGGATTTGTTTAAAAATTTTTTTTCTCTATAAAAGAAACCTAAAGGTTTTATTTTTTTATTATCATTTTTAAAAGATTTTATTTATTTATTTGACAGAGATCACAAGTAGGCAGAGAGGCAGGCGGTGGGGGTGGGGAGGCAGGCTCCCCGCTGAGCAGAGAGCCTGATGTGGGGCTCGATCCCAGGACCCTGGGATCATGACCCGATCTGAAAGCAGAGGCTTTAACCCACTGAGCCACCCAGGTGCCCTGAAACCTAAGGTTTTAAAGGGAAGTATAGTTTGAAATTTCTCATTTCACTGATAAAAAGATGTTTAGCTTTTTGGAAAAGCATTCTCTTCTGCACCATGTTTAATGACAAATACGTCCGTCTTTCATGTAGTGGTGCTCCTGCCCTGTGGTTTTTCGATAATTGCCACTGAATTTTTATAACCATAGACTTTTTTACCCTGCAATTTAAAAAAAAAAATGAAATTAAGTCAGGGGTTGGATTCTGGCCGATAGGTTGCAAGTCCCTCTGTTACTCATTTAGGAAAGACCTGAGGAGTAGTTAAGAATAAGGCTCTCCCCGGGGGCACCCGCCTGGCTCGTTCAGAAGAGCATGCGACTTGATCCTCAGGGTCTTGAGTTCAAGCCCCATGTTGGGTGTTGAGATTATGTTAAAAGATAATAAGACCTTATTAAAAAAAAAATGAGGCTCTAACCAAACTAAACTGCTTGGATCTGAAGCCCATCTCTGCCACTTACTTTCTATAATCTTAGGAAAATAACTTAACTTAATCTTAGCATAGAATGTACAGTTGTTTTCATCTATGAAGTGAGAATATTACCAAACACAGAGTGTAGTTATAAAGATTAAATGAATACTTGTAAATATTTAAAGCAGTACCTGACACATAATTAGTAGTCAGATATTGTAAAGTGAAATGATCAAAGTTGATGGAAAGAACTATACCGAAGATTATACTGAACTTAAATAATAGAAGTTATAAATAGCTGAACTCAGATTTATTAACAGTTATCGGATATTCAGACTACCCATCGAAATGTAAAGGAAGCTATTTAGAGATAAGCAAAGGAAGTCCTCTTTTGTATCATATGTATTACATGTGATAAACATGTAAAAAAATTTGTTGACTTTAACCCCAAATTAGCTAAGTGGCATATCTTTGCAATGAAAGAAATAGTACAAAATATTGTAAGGGAATGATTAAAAAAACATAAAAATATAATGAAAAGTTTTTTTTAAATTTCACCCTTCTACAATATCAGTGGCAAGCATCCTACTCTGATTACCCCCTGCTGTCTTTCTAACTTGTTTTAATGTTCTGAGCCCAGTAATCTAGCTCCACTAAGGCCTTTAATTCATTGATTCTACCACCTTATTGTATAGTGTCTTAGATCTGAGAGTTGATAATTTTTATCTAGTTAGGGAACATTTTGGCTTTTATTTCTTTGGATATCAACCCCCTCTGCCCAAGACTTTGGCTATATGTTAGTTAGGTCATTTGATGTTGTTTCATAGCTCCCTGATAATCATTTTTAGAATTCTTTTGTTTCTGTAATGTTCATGCATGCTTCTGTTGACTTGAACTTGTGACGTTTATAACAGCTGGTTTAATGTCATGCTTTACTGAAAACTCTCATGTCATTTCTGGGGCAGTGTGTTGATGGGTTTTTCTCTTGATGATATTTTTCCTTCTTTGCCTGCTTGGTAATTTTTGATTGAATGCTAGACATTGTGAGTTTTAGGTTTTGGGGCCTGAGTTTTTCAAATATCCTTTAAGTATTTCTGTATTTGGCTTTGACATAATTAAGGTGCTTGGAATCAGCTTGATCTTCTTGGGCTTGCTTTTGCGTTTTCCTAGTGGGTCTGGAACAACATTCAGAGTAGGAGTACTTCGGGTCCACTGTAGATGCACTGGCTTTCTGAGGACTCTCCCTAATGTGAAGGAGCACTTGTGCCCCGGCTGGTAGGAGCACAAACTGTTTTCAGCCCTTTATGAGCCCTGCGGATTGTTCTAATGGACTTTTCCCCAGTCTCTGATAGTTTCCTTACACACATGTGCAAGTCAGAATTTAGTCAGGGGCTCAAGGAGACTTCTTTGTATATCTCTGTCTGTGCCACAAATTTTTGTCACCTTGTCCTCTCTAAACTCTGGCTCCTAAGTGAAACGCCCAGGCTGTTTGGATTCCCCTGCTTGTGCTGAGGCTTGGAAACTGTCTCTAGGCAGTCCATTGGGCATTTGTAGGGCTCACCTGTGATGCTTTTCTTGGGAAGTACTGTCTCATGCTGCCCCATGGCGCTCTAGTTGTTGAAGCAGGGGGGGGAACCTGGCTGTTGTTACTCCATCATGGTTGGAAGAAGTCTCTGTCTCTTACCATCTGGATGTCTTTTCTCTCAGTCTTCTGGGCATGAATTCTCCATTCAGTCGTTGTAATCACTCCCTTGAATACACGTTAACTCCCTTGCTCCTTTCATTTCACTTGGGAAAAACCACAACCCTGGTTAAATCCTTTCTCCACCTTTCAGTGCCAGCAGCCGTGTGAATGTTGCAGGTGAAAAAGACACCTCTGTGCTATTTTCCCTTCAAATCCACGACCGGAGTCTGTAAGTGAGCCCAGTCACGCGACCACAGTCATTTATTCTGCTTCCCTAGATACCTGTTTCATATCTTTTCTCCCAAAATTCTAGCACCTCCTCACCCATCTTCTAAGGCATTTTCCTTTTTTTCTACATCACTGAGAAACTGAAGCAAGCAAAAATGAAGTTTGCAGAGTGGCACTTAGATCATCTCCCTTCCCGCCAGCGTTTGCGTGTGCCTACTTCGCCTTCCCCTCTCACTGTGTGGTCATTTCCTCCACTTGTGCACTGTAGGCCCTTTCCCTTGCCTACCCAGGGCAAATTAAATTTAAATTCAAATTCTCCAGCAGTTTCCCTCCCGTTTCTCCCACATCTTCGATAGTATATCCTAGAACGTACCCATCAGTATAAAAGCATAATGTATTTATCACATCATAAAAAGAATTTTGACTCCTCTCCCCATATCAGCTCCCCTGCCATTTCTGTGGTCTTATACAACAAAAGTGCCAAGAGTTGTCCATACTTTTCCGATTTTCCTTTTCTTTCTCTCTCAGTTCCTCTCCAGTCAGGCTTTTGTCCTTAGTGCTCTGTGAAATGTTTTTCTGTGATTAATGTGAAGTCTCTGACTTCCATGCTGCTATTTCAGGAGTCCTCCTACATCATCTTTCAGGAGCACGAGCTGCACTTGATCACCCCCCTTTCTCAATACTTTATTCCCGTGGTTTCCAGAATACCAGAGCCTTGATTTTTGTGCCACCTCTGTAGTTGCTCCTTCTGTCTCCTTTCTTGGTTCTTACTCTTCTTCCCACCCCTTAATGTTGGATGCCTCAGGCCACAGGCCTGGGTCGTCTTCTCTCTTATGTTCACCGCCTTGGTCCAGTAACAAGTTTGAAAACCCATCTGTACTCCAGTGACTTTTGCATTTTAATTTCCTGACCAGACCTTTCTTTGGATTGTAGATTTGCTTATGAAACTGTGTATTGAACGTCTTCAAAGGGCCGTTGTGTAGATGTGTCAAACATAGCCCATCTGAAACCAAATGCCAGGGCTTTCCTGCTGAGCCTGTTCCATGTGCAGCGTTTTCCATCCCAGTTGATGGCAGTACCGTACTTCTTAGACATGTCCAATGACAACTCAGACAATTCAGTAACGAGTTTGAAGGGAAGATGATCCATGGGTTGGGGGAGTACAGTGCCTGACCACCGGGGGAGAGAGTATTCTTCCTGAAAGACGTGGGGCAAGGGCAGTGTCGTGGGATGTTAGAAGAGGCAATAGAGAAACAGGGCCTAACTGGTTAGGACGTTGGAGATTCTTTACGAGGCAAGTAGGCGCCCTTCTCAAGGGTAAAATAAGCTAACTAAAGCCGAGTTGGGGGACTGTGATTGCTGTTAGGGTTCTTTGGTAGTGAGGTTTTCCCCACAAGTGCAGGCCAACTTAGGTTTGGATTTGTGACATGGGCTGGGCTCCTGGAGTGGACTTCATTTTGTGGGTCTTGATACATCAGGCAGAAGTCCTGTTTTACTCTGTTCTCTCATCCCACGTGCATACTGTTGGGAAGTCCTCTTTAGTACCACCTTTCAAACTGAAAATGTAACTACTGCTGCCCACTTCTGTAGCTGCCGTACTGGTCCAAGTCACTGTTGGTCTCACCTTGCCTCCTCAACTTACACTCAGCTTTAGCTCTTGCCTCTTATGATGTATTTCTTTCTTTCTTTCTTTCTTTCTTTTAAATTTATTTGACAGAGATCACAAGTAGTCAGAGAGGCAGGCAGAGAGAGAGAGAGAGAGAGAGAGAGAGGAAAGGAAGCAGGCTCCCTGCTGAGCAGAGAGCCCGATGCGGGGCTCGATCCCAGGACCCTGGGATCATGACCTGAGCCGAAGGCAGAGGCTTTAACCTGCTGAGCCCCCCAGGTGCCCCTCCTCATCTCACTTATAATAGAAGCCACAGCCTTTATGATGGCCTTCAGGACCCGCAAGATCCAGACCTCTTTTGCTTCTGTGACTTCCTCTGCTCTCTCATCCGTCCTTGCTCTGCTCTACCTTGAATACATCAAGCATATTTCTACCTTAGGGTCTTCCCCGTGGATGCTTCCTCTGCCTAGAATACTCCACCCCCAGATATCCCTCATGACCAGCTCCCCACGGGCCTCCCCAGAGCCCCTTTGTGTATTTGAGAAGAAGAAAGCCTGTGAGGGCAGTAGTTAGGCTGAAAGGAGTGAAAGAGTTGGGAGGGTACAGCAGATCCTGAAGTCTTGGTGAAAAAGAGCCAGTGGGTGAGATAATCCTAGATATACCAGAAGTTGGTGAGTTCAGCCTACTGTAAATCTGAGTAATAATGAGAAAAAGCAGAAGAGACTTTGTAGCAAATCAATGGAGATGAGGTGGCCTTCAGTTAGCTAGTGGAAACGTTCATAAATCAAGGTTCATAATTTGAAGGTTCCTTCACATATTGTTAATACCTGCTCTTTTGTAGGTAGGAGATTTGGTCTGCTGCTGCTTACTTAATGATGTAATGATATGCTCTTCGGTGTAACAGAGAATAGGCCAAAGAATTGCTCGAGCATCATTTTTTTTACTATAAAAGATGAATAGAAAACATTCAGTTATTGAATTCCTCCTTTAATTCAGTGTTAGAGGAAAATGTTTCTGATGTTAGTCTTGTGTGTTTCATCAAACAGAAGAACCAAATATGTTTCCTGTTATTTTGCAATAGCTAATAGATTCCAGAGTCTAAGCAGCATTCAATTTGCCTAAAACACCTGTTTATTCTAGTCCTCTGTATCTTTTAGACTTTTTAATTGCAAGATTTATACTATGTTTAATTTTATGAATTGCCAGAAATGCTAAGAGAAATAGACTTAGTTGGCATTATAAAGTATCCTCTAGCTAAGGGGATATGTAATGATTCTCCATGTCATAGTCAAGAAAACTTTCTCTGGTTCTTTCAAATTTGTTTATTTGCATGCTCACTCATGGGTGCTTATAATAAGAATGTTGTGATTAGAGTAGGTACCTGGGGCAAGACAGTACAGTAACTTTTAGGATCATCAGTGTTCTTGGATATAGGATGTGAGCACGATCTGGCTGTGACATCTGTCACCTCACTGATTAGCAGAGTTGATGTGGCTGATCTGGCTGACCAGGCGGGTGTCCCCTCTTTCCCTCACCAGTCCATGTGTGTCCCTCCCGAAGCTGCACGCTTGGTTCAAGAGGATGACTCTCCCCAGTAGTGGAGGGCCGTTCTCTGGTCAAGGGCATATGAGTGGCTATACTCCCCTGCTAGAACCTCCAGACAAGCTCTGAGGGTCCATTTGTAGGAGAGTGTAGGGTGGTCAGGCTTGCAAGACTCCAGACACATTCAAACGCAGCCCTGCATGGAACCGTGTGCCTTTCTTAAGTTTAAAAGAAAACAAAGTGTCCGTGGATATAAGAAGCATCACTTGCTTTCACAAGAGTTTGTCAGTCAGTGGTTCTTAACCTGTTTTTGGTCATAGACCTTCTAATATTTTTATGTAGTTTTATCACGAGTTTGCTGAATATGCTGATTCTGAACTCAAAGAGATTTGATCCAGGAGGTCTGAGTTAAGTTTTAGAAACTCATATGTGAAACTGCCACCATAGGTGATTCTGATGTATGTTCTTGTTAGACCACATGATTCAGAGACCTCTACTGGGTTATAATTTTAGGGAGTTTGCAGATTCCAGGTAGTCAGTCTAGAACCTTATCTGATACAAGTCAACAGCATCTTTAAGAGCGTTACATTAAAAAAAAAGAACATTACATATAGTAAAAATGATAATGAGTTCCACATGTGTGTTTGGAAATTTTTCTTAGCATGTTAGGAAATGACTGACTTGTGTATAAATTTATTGATGAAAGCAAGTTATGTGGCCACAGTGGTAATAACTGAACATGAATGGGCTCTCTCTTCCTCTCTTCTAGTAATGTAATGAACTGATGACCTTTTTCTTAATGTCCAATCACTTCACTTTCATGGGGTAAACCATGTGTGATTATGAAGTATCATTCTTTTAATATGCCACTTGTTTAATTAGGTGACATTTATTTAAGATTTTTGCACACATGTCCTTGTTGAATTTGTCTAGAGTTTCCATTTCTTACGGTCTTCTCTCCAGTTTGCTGTCAGGGTTTTGTTAGTATTTAAAAAGGGGATGGGTGTTTTTCGTGCGCGTGTGTGTGTGTGTGTGTGTGTGTGTGTGTGTGTGTGTGTGTGTTTGTGTGTGTGTTTTGTTGTTGTTTGTTTTTCTCAGTTTTTAGAATTTATATAGACTCTCAGTGTACTTTTGTTTTTTTTTAAGATTTTATTTATTTATTTGACAGAGAGAGATCACAAGTAGGCAGAGAGGCAGGCAGAGAGAGAGGAAGGGAAGCAGGCTCCCCGCTGAGCAGAGAGCCTGATGTGGGGCTCGATCCCAGGACCCTGGGATCATGACCTGAGCCTAAGGCAGAGGCTTTTTAACCCACTGAGCCACCCAGGTGCCCCTCTCAGTGTACTTTTTGTGGGGAATTTAGGGCAACTATAAAATTAGAAGGGACAGTCTCCATACACAAGACCATCCTCACTTCAGATATAAGCTACAAGTTTGGAGGGTTCCCAAAACCACCCTGAGGCTCAGTAATTCATTAGAAAGATTCCTACATCTTACAGATTCATAGATCATGGTATGGCTTCTTATGGAGCAAGGATATAGATTCAGATTTGCTAAAGAGAGAGACATACTGAGCAGAGTGTAGAAGGGTTCCAAGCACAGAGCTTTCCCCGTCCTCACCCCTGTAGTCAGATCACATATCTCTCTTGGCCTTACTGTGTGACCATGTGTATGGGGTACTGCTAGCCAGAAAAGCTCATCCAGCCTTTAGTATCAAGTTTATTTTAGATTTTTATTTTTAAGTAATCTCTACACCTACCGTGGGGCTCAAAATCACCACTCTTGAGTTCAAGAGTCGCATTCCACCTACTGATCCAGCCAGAATTTTCCAGAGTTTTTTTTTTTTGTTTGTTTGTTTCAAGATTTTACTTATTTATTTGTCAAAGAGAGTGAGAGAGAGAGTGCGCACAAGCGCACAAGCAGGGGAAGTGGCAGGCAGAGAGAGAAGCAGGCTCCCCACTTAGCAAGGAGCCTGATGCAGACTCTGTCCTAGGACCCTGGGATTATACCTGGACCCAGGACAGATGCTTAACTGACTGAGGCACCCAGACATCCCTTTCTGGAGTTTTTACTGGGGCTTCTTTATGTAGGTGTGACTGAATGATTGCTTGTGGATAATCTCAGTCTCCATTTTGGTTAACCCAAACCACCTCCCAAAGTTACAGTGGTGTTTCTGGGTTGGTGAACCCCAACCCTAAGGACTCTATGGATATGGCCAGTTCCCTCCCTAACTCACGTTTGTTAGATTATCTAGTTTGACCCAAGGTTGCCGGGCAAACAACAACTCTCTTATCAGACACACACTCTGAGACCCCAGAGATTACCTACCAGAAGTCAAGGACAAAGACCAGGCCTTCTCCTTGGGCGTGGCCAAATTCTTTATATGTTCGCACAATTAATTTTTTTTTTTATGGTGTCTTCCTGTGATTTCTTGAAATCAGATTAGTTTACAGGGATTCCATTAAGGAAAACAGATTGTTTTAAATTTCAAACCTTGCATTTCTCTAGTTAACTCTTAAAAGACAAAAATAACAGGCACTTTTGATGTAACTGGATTTAAATTAAACTACTCTTTGTCTTTTTTTTTTTTTTTTAAAGAATAAAGGTTCACTTCAATTTGAAGACAAATGGGATTTCATGCGCCCGATTGTTTTGAAGCTTTTACGCCAGGAATCTGTTACAAAACAGCAGTGGTTTGATCTGTTTTCGTAAGTAATCCATTAACTCTTAACTTTTTGGTAACATAAAGGAAATTTTGGTGATGCATTTCTATATCCAAATGGAATGCTCACTTTAGACTGGACTGTTTACCTGTTTACAATTATTTCTCCAAGTCCTCTTCTGTAGTCAGTGATTTGCTGGGGATGGGGCTGGTACGCCATCATACACAGCTGTGGCTTACTACAGCAAAAGCGTACAACACAAAAGTAGCAAAAAGGAAAGGCACATCGGATAAAGACTGGGGGAAAACAGGCACAGGCTTCCCAGAGTACTTATAGAATCGTATAGAACCCTGTCTCTCCAGCAGTGGGATTGACAACCAGTATGATACATTGTCTAGCTGAGAAGCTCTCGCAGATTCCGTAATCAGAGTTTTTACTGGGGACTGGTCACATAGGTAGCCTCTGCTTGGCATGTACCCAAATTCAGATTCTCAGAAAGATCAGGTGTTCAATGTAAACCATATAGCTTGTACCTTTAAGGCACGGTCAAGAAAAGTTTTATATCAGGGTAGGATACTGTTGACCATTTCACTCATTATCAGTAGGATACAGTGGGGCAAGGCAAGACCAATTGGTAGTACTGATCTCACTTAGGTCTTTTAGAGGTCCTAGATTTAGCTAGTAAAAATAAATCCCACCAACCATGAAGTTTATTTTAGGAAACCAGGTGCTTTTCTCCCTTTCTTTCTCTCTTTCTTTCTTTCTTTCTTTCTTTCTTTCTTTCTTTCTTTCTGATTTTATTTATTCATTTGAGAGAGAGAGCACAAACAGAGGGAGAGGCAGAGGGAGGGAGAAGCTGGCTCCCCACTGAGCTGGGAACCTGACATGGGGACTCAATCCCAGGACTCTGGGATCATGACCTGAGCTGCAGGCCGATGCTTAGCCATCTGAGCCACCCAGGCGCCCTTCTCCTTCACTTTCTATAGGAACCTTTTTTCACATGGTCTGAGGCATCATTTCAGGCACAGCACAACTCTGGCTCCTAAGCTGAAGCACACCCAAAAGCTTTCCAGGGTTAAAGCAGTGTCATGATCCTCAGAGCACATCCACGAAGTATAATCTCAGCGGGCATGTGTGGTACCTCAGAAACAAAAAATTTACAGTTGTTAGGGTGCTCCAGGTGAGACAGGTCAGGTTGGTCAGGTAGTACACGGTAACAGGGCTCCCAGTTTCCCTCCTCCCATAGGACCGTTCGCTCTAGAGTTCTTGTTCCTTTTCTGTTCATTCAGTTCAGCCTTTGTTTTCAGATGAACTGCCTGAAGGAAGTTAGTTCTAAATGGTTTCATTTATTCCATGACACTTGTTGATTCGCCTCACTAGTGCGGATGCTGTTTAGAAGGGTTCTGTGTAGAAAGTGTAGGAGTTGGGCTGTTCCCTGCTGTCTCCAAGCACTGTCAGGTTTGATTTCAGAGTACTCACAGCAGCATGGAAAGCCAGTGGTGGGAGTTTTCCTTCAGGAAGGCAACAAAACTTTGAAGAATAATTCTGAAAAACAAAAATCTTTAATGTCTTCCTCCTCCCCTGTGCCTTCTCAGGTGCTGTGTTTTGTTTTTTCTTTCTTATAAAACCAGTGTGTCCCATTCAGTAATGAAAACTTTTCAATTTTTTTCCCCCAAACATGTGGACTGGCAAGAGGAGCAAATGCATATTTACAGAAAATTTGTTTAAAATAATATACTTCCCTTAACTAGGAAGATGTATTGTGTATTGGTCTGAATGAAGTGTCAGATGTTCAGAAATTTTTAAAGTAGGTTTGTGTCACCTCCCACACCTTTTGTCCCGATTATTTATCTAGTGAGCAGCCTAGAAAAGGTCCACTCCTTTCTGGAGACAGCTCGGTTTAACACCCAAGTTGCTTATTAAGGTGTATGTACAAGGACGATGAGGCGAAGGTGGGGGAAGTAGAATGAGGCTATTATTAATCTATTGTTGAGAACGGAACATGGGTCAGTCACAGTGAGACCTCACTGAGAGGGCGTCAGGAGGCCCGTCTGTGAGGGGTGGGTCACTGCCTTCCCCCGGTAGCTTTCGGCAGTCATCACAGGTTAGGGGTGCTGTTAGTGTCTGTATCCAATAACTAGAGCCAGTCAGCGGCTTGACTTCAGATCGCACCATCAGAGATCACGCCCTTTTCTGGAGGCATCTGGAAGTGATGCAGGTGGTCCAGCCAGAATCCAGGATGTTTGCAGTTGACAGCTCCACAAAGGGTGCTGAAACCTGCAGCGCCTTCAGGTCCAAGTCCTGTTCACTGAGCATATGCTTGTTTGAGTTCAGCACAGCTTAAGTTGAGCTGGAAACAGCCAGTAACAGTATCAGGTTTCAGCTCAGAGTCAGATCCAGGCAGATAAGATATGTGAATTCAGGAGTCTAAAAAAGAGAGCAACTTTTCTTCTGCAGCCACAAAGCTGAGATGGCTACAGACATTCGTGTTCTAAGTCCAAGTGACAAGCAAGACTTGTCTAAGCCCTTTTTATCTTATCAGTTTTAAGTCCAAATTGACTCGTTCAAGAACATGCCCATCAGGCTGGAAAATCATCAGCCTCTACGGGTCAGATCTGATTTCACAGGAACTCAGTGGCAACTAAGAACTGCTTTTTAAAACTCCAGAAGTATATTTCTGTCTAAAGATTTCCTTTGTTTCTATGTTGTCTCCCTTTTTTCAGACATACCAATAGGTAAAAATAATGCCTTTATAGAGACATTTTCTGTTCCAATATTCAAACACTTTAAATTCCAATCCCCTTACCAGCAGCTTAAAGCATGGAAGTTGTATCTGCTAGTTTTGGGGGGGGGGGACAACCTTTGCTGCTAGGTACAATCCTGGTAGCATTTATGAAAGTACGAGCATATAACATTTTACATCTTTTTTTATCATACATCCAGATGCCAAAGGCACAAAATACAAAACCATCTTTTAAACCTTGCCTTTCTTCCCATTATAGATTTATTCAAACCCCTAACAGCATTGACAACGTTAATGCTAGAGTTGCTGGGAGATCCTGGCTGGTATGCAAGGAGCCTGGAAGAATTGCTTCAGTAGCAGCCTTTGGGCTGAAGAAACAACTGGAGTGATTTCCTTTCCCTGCAGGCACCACACCCCCAGCATTTTCTCCCCTGGTTTATCTAAAGCTTTCTCCGGGATCTGACTTAACTCTTATTTCCTCATGGCTGAGGGTAGGGGTGGTGGAGAATAATGCCAGCATTTGACATTTTTGGTTCACTCATAGCTTAACTTTGGGCCTTTTCTCTTCCCAGTTGGAGGCAAGAGTAAAACAGAGGTGTTAGCCAGGCTGTGCTTTTTCCTCCTGTCACTCGAGTCAGTCAGCATGGCTGAAAGCAGCCTGGAGACTGAACGAGCCCACTCTCTGGGGATTAGAGCTATTGTTTTCTGCTTTCCTAGGTGACTCTTCTCTCTTAAAACACATGCATTCAGCTCCTGTTTTGTAGCATGGATGACTTTCTAGCCACCCAAACAGCAAAGGTTCATCATCCAGTCACTTCATCACTTCGTATCCTCACCATGTTTCAGTGAGCCCCAGCTGTCCTAGGGAATCCCACTTCTGACACCACTTGCATCCGCAGTCTCATGACCACCTCGAGGTTCGGTGATTGCTGGGAATACTCACAGGACTCGGACATAGTCGTATTCATGGCTGTGATTTATTACAGTAAAATGCAACAAAGATGTGGGTGGCAAGTCCAGGGGAAACGAGGTGCATGTTTCCAAGCATCCTCTCCCATTGGAGTTACACAGGAGACACTCAGTTCTCTGGCAGCTGATGGTGACAGCACAGGTCAAAGTCTTTCTACAGGGAAGCACATTAAAGACAAGTGTTCAGGTTTTAACTCAGCTGTCACATAGATAGCCTCTGCCTGACATGAAGTGAAGTCCCAGACTCCTAGATGAAAAGCAGGAGTTCAATATAAATCAACTTGTTTACCTAAACATTTAGGCACAATGAGCGATTCTCAGCAGGAAACGGTGAGAACCTTTGCAAGATCCAAATTCCCGGATACCAGTCAAGGGCCAGCCTTACAAGCACATCTTCCTGAGGATAGCCGTCACAGACCTGCTCTAACTTTTCTGTGTATGCTTTAGTGGAATTCTATGTCCGGACTTATAGATATGTGATTGAATAATCCATACACATTAAGCTGTTCTCATTTTTTTCTCATTAGTGCATTAAAAAAATATAATTTCCTAAATAGTATAGAACTTGTTACATAATATTAACTTATATGCATGATTCTGTCTTTTAAAAAATTAAAGTTCAGTAAACAGCTAAGCCCTTTTAGAAATACATAGCATTCATGTATACTATTTTTCTCAAATTATTTGATTAAACTATTTTATGAATAATCTGTTGACTGTGGTGGGGTTTTGTTTTGTTTCTGTCAATTTGTGTTGATTATATCATTTATCATCTAGAATGATGCTTGTTTTCTGTGCACTCCTGACTGGGGGAAGTGTAGTATGATGGTGTTCCCTGCTTACCGTGCATTTCTAAGCAGAAATAGTCAGTACCTTTGTACTTGCTCTAGTTATTGGTCTCATCACATCATTTTTAAAAATCCTTGATCTCCTTGGAGTTATCCAAGGCAGCTCAATATGTAGTCCTTTTGGGTTAAAGGATTCTTGGATATCTTAACATGGTATCACCAAAATTGCAAGACCTACATTAATTAAAACCCTTTGAGTTTTAGGGCTGCTTGGGTGGCTTAGTTAGTTGAGTGTCCAACTCTTGGTTTTCGTTCAGGTCATGATCTCATGGTTGTGAGATTGAGCCCCATATTGGACTCTGTGCTTAGTGGGGAGTCTTCTTCCCCCCCTTTCCCTCTCCCTCTCCCCTTGCCCCTCCCCCCATGCACATACACTCTCTAAAATAAATCTTTAAAAAATAGATTGTAAGAAAAACCCTTCAAATATTTGCCTGTTTGATTATGTAAATTAATAATATTTAGGTTGCTTATATCTTTCTAAATTTGAGGTACTAAAATATTGTTATTAAACTCCATTGACTATTTGCTTCTTCTTCTTCTTTTTTTTTTTTTTAAAGATTTTATTTATTTATTTGGCAGACAGAGATCACAAGTAGGCAGAGAGGCAGACAGAGAGAGGGGGGGAAGCAGGCTCCCCGCTGAGCAGAGAGCCCAATGTGGGGCTCGATCCCAGGACCCTAGGATCATGACCTGAGCCGAAGGCAGAGGCTTTAACCCACTGAGCCACCCAGGCGCCCTATTTGCTTCTTTTTTATCTGAGATCCTTATTTCTCAATAAGAGTGCGTTGGCATTTTAGGTGGTTGTAAAGATTGTCTAGCATATTGTGGGATGTTTATCACCTCTGGCCTTCACCCTCAGACACTCTAGTAGTGGACACTCCCTCTGCACCCCCACCCGTCATTAGTGAAATAAACAGACAAACAAAAGCTCTGGTATCTTTCCAAGCGAACTTCTGTGAGGATGGTATGTCCTCAGTTGAGAACTACTCCTCTAGATCCATATTTGGTTTGACTCTGGTTAGTGAAATTGAAGCCAGAATTAAATCACAAATTATTTTCAACTTGTGGGACCTTATTTTTATTTTTATTTTATTTGTTTATGTATTTATTTTAAGTAGGCTCACACCCAGTCTGGAGCCTACCATGGGGCTTGAACTCACGATCCTGTGATAAGACCTGAGTTGAGATCACGAGTTGGACATTTAACTGACTGAGCCACCCAGGCACCCCAAGACCTTATTTTTAAGAAAATTCGTCTTCACTATATATATATATATATTTTTTTTTTTTTTAAGATTTTATTTATTTGAGAGAGAGATCGTGTGCATGAGTGGTGGAGGGGCACAGGGACAAGCAGACTCCCTGCTGAGTGAGGAGCCCAATGCGGGGCTCAGTCCTATGACCTAAGCCAAAGGCAGATGTTTAACCAACTGAGCCACCCAGGTGCCCTTTTAGCATAAATTATCTTAAAAGATATTTTTCTTGTGGGTGCCTGGGTGGTACACTCAGTTGACTATCTAACTCTTGGTTTTGGCTCAGGTCATGATCCCCAGGGTCCTGGGATGGAGTCCAGGTCAGACTCTGCACTCTGGGGAGTCTCCTTGAGAATTCTCTGTCTCTCTCTCTCTCGCCCTCTGCCCATCCCCCTGCTCACACATACTCTCTTTTTCTATAAAATAAATAAATCTAAAAAGCATTACTAAAAAAGCTGTTTTTCTTGTTCCAGCATTACTAAAAAAGCTGTTTTTCTTGTTCCTGAGTTGGTTTTTTCCTCTCTTGTCTGCTTCATCTCTATTATGTAAGCGGACTTATTGTTGTGTACACCTTAAATGGTAGTTTTTTTCAGAGTTCGATGTTTTTCTTTTTCCTGTGTTCTCCTATCTACAGAAGCAATCCCGATTATTCTGAGTCAAACTTCTAGACTTCAAAGGTCTCTTGTTGTTTCTATGTGTCTGTCTCTTAACTTCCTTAAGTACTCCATATTTAGAATGACAAAAATGTATTGTTCATAGCTTCAAACCAAAAATCTGAAAGCTACCATCAACTTCCTGTTTTCTTCCTCCCTCATATTCAGTTGATTCCTGGGTTTCATAGGTTTTATTAAATATCTCTTGAATTGGCCTTCTTTCTATCCCATCTTCTTCCCCTGCCACCATTTCTCTGAACAATTACAGCAGTCTTCTGCCTCCCTGTCTTTGTTGTGTCTCCACGTATCATTTGTCCATTGCTACATGACAGATTACTCTCAAGGTTAGCAGCTTGAAACGCTGCACACTTACCCTGTCACTGTTAGAGGGTCAGGAAGACCGATGGGCCCATCTAGCTCAGGGTCTCTCATGAGCTTGCAGTGAAGCGGAGCAGCGGTGTAGGCCGAGACTCTGGCAGGGCTGAGTGAGCTTTCCGGTTGCTCACAGGAGTGTTGGCTGGGGTCAGTTCTTCCCTAGCTGCTCAGTTCCTCACCATGTGGGTCCCTCCTTGAAGCAGTTTACATGTGGCAACATGCTTGCTCCAGAGTAAGAGAGGGCCTCCCAAGACAGAGCTCAGGGTTTCTGCCATAGTTTTGGTAGTGACAAACCACCACGTGGGTCATGTTTTATTACTCAGACAGGTGCTTGTACACTGTAGGAGGGAATGGTACATGGGTATGAACACCAGGAAACCGGGGTCATCGAGGGCCATCTTAGAGGCTGTACCTCAGAGTTAGAGGAAATAAATGATGCAGGGTTTAGAAAGAACTCTTGAAAAATCCAGTTTATGGCATAGAGCTTACATTGAAAATGAAAGTCAAGCTAAAGAAGAGATCTTTGAAATACAGGATGAAGGGGTAAAACAGAAGACCAAATCAGTGATTTGAAAAATAAAACCAGGGTTCTCCCTAGATGTAGAGCAAAAACAAGGTATGGGAGATAAAATAGAAATAAAGGGATAGGGAAGGTAGATCTAGAATTGGGTAAACATGTACCAGAAATAGCAGAGGAGAGGATATGGTCCAAAAATAAGAGGTGGAAACTCCCCGGTGGAAACTCTTCCCTTCTCACCCATCTCCTCACGTCTTAATATTGAAAGTGCTAGAAAACATGCTGAGATATGTCCTTAGGGAGTTTCAGAATTCCAAGAATAAAGAAAATACCCTAGTTTTCTTGCAGTGAAGAAAAACAGTTCACTGTCAAAACAAAGCAGACTGTCTTCAGCACTTTTCATTGGCCAAATTGGATATAGGAGATGGATGAAACATTTTCTTAAATATTTGAAGGGAAGTTATCCCAATCCTAGTATTCTCCAGTTAAGTTTGTAATCAAGTTTAAGACAACATAAGCGTATTTTCAGATAGGTAAGGATTTAGAGGATCTAAGGATCTTGCAGGAATGAAATGTATCCTTTCTTCTATTACCAACATTGGTCATTAAGAAATTGAGTGTTGTTAAGCTTGACGGAAGGAGGTGCTCCTAAACTAGGAATCCTGACCTTAAGATGAACGTAAGCAGAAAATGGTCTGTTTGGATGGACATGATCCATCCCAAACTCTAAGAAAGTGGAAACCAAACATTTTAGCTGATAAAAATTGTTGCACAGAAACCAGCTATGAAGCAGAAGAACACCAACACAGGGCTCCAAACTGAGTGTGGTAGCCTCATACAACCATTCAGGGTAATTTAAGAAATCTTGAATCAAAAATTCAAAAGCTGAGGAGAGAAACCAACAAAAGTAGGAGGAAATAAAATGAAAATTGACCTCAAAAAACAAATAGGAAAAGTCAAAATCATGTTAGAAATTAATAATCTCAGTAGGTGAAGAAAAAACAGAGATGAATATTTCTTAAAGGGCACCTGGGTGACTCAGTGGGTTAAAGCCTCTGCCTTTGGCTCAGGTCATGATCCCAGAGTCCTGAGATAGAGCCCCACATTGGGCTCTCTGCTCAGTGGGCAGCCTGCTTTCTACTCTCTCTCTGCCTGCTTTCTGCCTACTTGAGATCTCTGTCAAATAAATAAATTTTTAAAATCTTTAAAAAAAATTGTGCTTTTTTTAAAAAATTTTTATTTATTTATTTGACAGAGAGAGACACAGTGAGAGAGGGAACACAAGCAGGGGGAGTGGGAGAAGGAGAAGCAGACCTCCCGCTGAGCAGGGAGCCTGATGTGGGGCTCGATCCCAGGACCCTGGGACCATGACCTGAGCTGAAGGCAGACGCTCAATGACTGAGCCACCCAGGCCTCCAAAATAACCAGCTTTAATAAGTATTATATAATGTATATGAGGTTTGGGAAAAGCAGGACTGACTGGAATCAGGGATTCTAATATCTTCAGTATATTCTCCATCTCATTTTTGTTTTTCTGAGTTTCTGTGGGTCTCTGTGTTTATACCTTTAGAGCTTCATAATGAGAAGGCAAAGAAAGGGCCTTTACTTGTGCAGGTCTAGTTTGAAAAATCTCAGGGCACAACTCTCTCAGGCCTACCCCCTTAACGCAGTCAGTGTGGTCTTGGGGTAATATGGTTTAGCTTGTGTCAGGCACCTACACCTATTAATAGAACATGGAAGGGGGTGTGAGCAAATAAAAATAGTACAACTCCTTCGACAGGGTTAGATACTCCCCATTTTGTATGTTTCCACCATAACATATCTCCATATGATAGAATATATCGTTATTGTCTATTTATTTATGTCTGTTTTCTACATCAGACTATATGTTCTTACATTAGAGCCTGAACACCGGTACTACATTTTTTTTCTTTTTTAATTTTTTTTTTTATAAACATATAATGTAGTATTAGCCCTAGGGGTACAGGTCTGTGAATCGCCAGGTTTACACACTTCACAACACTCACCATAGCACATACCCTCCCCATGTCCATAACCCCACCACCTTCTTCCTACCCCCCTCCCCCCGCCCCCCTCAGTTTGTTTTGTAACAGTAAGAGTCTCTTTTGGTTTGTCTCCCTCCTGATCCCATCTTGTTTCATTTATTCTTTTCCTAACCCCCAACCCCCCCACCCCCGCCATTGCATCTCTACTTTCTCATATCAGGGAGATCATACGATAGTTGTGTTTCTCCAATTGACTTATTTCACTAAGCATAATACCCTCTAGTTCCATCCACATCGTTGCAAATGGCAAGATTTCATTTCTTTTGATGGCTGCATAGTATTCTGTTGTATATATATACCACATCTTCTTTATCCATTCGTCTGTTGATGGACATCTAGGTTCTTTCCATAGTTTGGCTATTGTGGACACTGCTGCTATGAACATTGGGGTGCACGTGCCCCTCTGATAAGTCATTTGCAGGTATTCCAGCAGTAGACATTATCCCAATAGTGATACGTTGGAACCTTCTACTTAAAATTGGGACTAAGACAAAGAGTCTATTCTCACACTTCGTTTCTTTTTCCCCTAGATTTTGAAATTTGTTGCCATGGTATTATAAGTAGTATATTTATATTGTATATGTGGATATATCTTGTTATTTCATCCCTAATCCTACTGTTTTTCTTTAATCTGTTCTTTAAGGAGTTGATCCATTTTATTGGTCTTTTCATATAGGCAAGTTTAAAAAATTACTTTGGTAAGACACATCATATCAAAATTTGTTCGATCCACATAAGCAGGGCTTAGGTATTAAGGAGTTTATAGCCTTTAATGCATATGTTAAAAAAAGGTTCAAAGTCAGTGATCTGAGTACTCATTTTAAGAAATGAGGACAAAGCTAGCTAGCTGGCACATTAAAACTAAGTACAGTACAAGGAAGGAATGACAATAGCCAAAATTGATGAAATACAAAATTGATGAAATACAAAATTGTACAACAGAGAAAAGGAAAAGGCAAACATGAGTTCTTTGGGAAGAATAATATTCAATTTATTTTCATTCAAATCCATAATTTGCTTTTTTTTTTTTTTTTAAGTGGGCTCCATGCTGGGCGTAGAGCCCAGTGCAGGGCTTGAACTTAAAACCCTGAGATCAAGACATGAGCTGAGATCAAGAATCAGACACTTAACTGACTTAGCAAACCAGGCGCCCCCATAATTTGTTTCTTTATTAATGTCTTCTTTCTGGTTACTTTGAATTTTTTTTTTCTGGTTTCTTTTAAGATGAATTCTTAGTTCTTTTATCTTTTTGTTCCAAATGAAAGCATTCAGGGCTATACATATTTTTTCTTAATAATGCTTTTATTGTTACCACAGGTTTTACAGTATGAAATGTTTTCCTTTTTATTGCCCTCTTAGTTGTTGGGAAATTGTTTTGTGTTGTTTAACCCATGCATTATCTAGGGACTTAATTTCTAATAACGATGTCTTCTTTGATCACTTATTTATTTATGGATTATGTTCAAGAGAAATAGCCTGTAAAAATTTCTTTAAAAATTTTATATGGGTGCATATGCTCTTAGGAGAAAAACTATATTTTTTAATTTTTTTTTATGTTTTACTTTTTAAAAAGATTTTATTTATTTATTAGAGAGAGCATGCATGAGCAGGGGCAGCGGGAGAGGTAGAAGCAGACTCCCTGCTGAGCAGGGCACCCAACAAAGACGCAGGACTTGATCCTGGGACTTTGGGATTGTGACCTGAGCTGAAGGCAAACGCTTAATCCCCTGAGCCACCTAGGGGTCTCTATCAATTGTATTTTTAAATTCCTCTTTGTCTTTAATTTTTTTTGTCTAGCTTTTCAGATGGTAAGAGATTTTGGGGCAGACGCTGCTGACTAACACCCATTCCTGGCTTTATGTGCTTTACATACTTTCCGTGCGGCTGCGTATTGTAATATTCACTTCTTCGGCTTCCCTTGCTGTTTTGTCACCATGTGATACAGTTCTGACAAATAGGTTTACAGGAGGTCTTCTGAGATAGGTTTTGCTTTTCAGATGAATTAAACTAATGTGCCTGGCACAGTCCTCGTTTTAGAGGCTAACGTGCTAAAGTGGCAGAGTGGAGAGAGACACATGCTTTTCTCAGTTTCTTCCCAGACGCTAGCCACTGCCTACCTCTAGACTTCTAGTTATTTCAGAAAAATAACATAATAGTTGGAGCCTCTGTTGATTGAATTTCATGTTTTAGCTAAATGCATCCTAACTGATATAAGTAAAGATGTTTTAAGTATTCTGTTATACTTGTATCAAGTTCTTTCATTCCTAATTATTAATGTAACACAAAAGTAATGTAAATAGTTGGATCTGTCTTCATAGATAATGCTTTTTATCATTACATAATATTTCTTTTCTCTAGTTCTTTTAACCTTAAGTTCCTCCTCGGATGATGCTAGTATTGTTATCCTGCTTTAGTTTGGTTTGTGTTTGCTTAGTATCTTTTAAGACACACTGTCTTTTTTTTTTTTTTTTTAAGATTTTATTTATTTATTTGACAGAGAACGCAAGTAGGCAGAGAGGCAGGCAGAGAGAGAGAGAGAGAAGCAGGCTCTGCACTGAGCAGAGAGCCCGATGTGGGGCTCGATCCCAGGACCCCGGGATCACGACCTGAGCCGAAGGCAGAGGCTTTAACCCACTGAGCCACCCAGGCGCCCCTCTTTTTTTCTTTTTAATTGTACATTACATAAAATGTACCACTTTAACCAATTCAGTGGCATTTTACAATTTATTGACATTGAGTACATTCACAGTATAGTGCCAACATCATCTTTATCCATCTTTTGGAATGTCTGCATCATCCCATACGGAAGATCTAAGCTCTTTGCCACTGTGAGTTTGTCTATTCTAGGTACCTCTTATAAGTGGTCCTTTTGATGGAAATACTGTCTTTTAATGGGAAAATTTGTTGAGTTCATATTTAATGCTATGACTGATTTTCTTGTTTCTAAGTTTCTAACTTTATCACTTAGTAGATATTCTTGTTTCTTCATTTTTTGTTTTTGTTATTTTTGTTAATCTGAAAGTTCACTTCCATTAGTGGTTACTTTCCTTTTTCTCACTCTGCATCAGAGGCAAATAGTGTTACTATTACTCAAAAGCAAAATAACTGTTTTTTTATACCAGGGTTACACTTTTCTCTTTTACCTTCTTTGTATCCTTCTTTGTACCCAACCCTTTTCTCTATTGCCTTAAAACCTTTGAAGAACCATGGGGCACCTGGGTGGCTCAGTGGGTTAAGCCTCTGCCTTTGGCTCAGGTCATGGTCCTGGGGTCCTGGGATTAAGCCCCGCATCAGGCTCTTTGCTCAGCAGGGAGCCTGCTTCCTCCTCTCTCTCTCTGCCTGCCTCTCTGCCTACTTGTGATCTCTGTTAAATTAAAAACAAAAACAAAAACACCTTTGAAAAACCTTTACTTTTTTGCTTTCCCACCCCTCCCCCCTTCCTGATTTTTCTAATATCGTTAAGTAGTTAAAAAGAAATTCTCTTGCAACATGCCCTTTTTTAAAAAAGCACTTTGGTTGGGGTGACTGGGTGGCTCAGTTGATTTAGCATCTACCTTTGGCTCAGGTCATCTCAGCGTTCTGGGATCGAGCCCCACCTCAGGCTCCCTGCTCAGCGGGGAGCCTGCCCCTCCTGTCTGCTCCCCCAACCCTGCCCCTGCTTGCTTGCTCCCTCTCATGCTCTCTCTCTCAAATAAATAAAATCTTAAAAAAAAAAAAAGCACTTTGGTCATATATTCCAAGGGAATGTATTTTTAACCATTCAGATTTAATTTCATACATTTATTGCTTGCTGTTACTCCTTCCCTTTATATTAAAATGCCATTTGATATAACAGATTAAGTACAGGACCTAGAACTACATGCACCTATTATGGGTAAATACCAGAAGCAGTGTTGAGTGAAAAAAATCACTCAAAAAAACTATTATTTGATACAATTTCTTTCTTTTTTCTTAAGAGAGGGAGAGGGGCGCCTGGGTGGCTCAGTGGGTTAAAGCCTCTGCCTTCGGCTCAGGTCATGATCCCAGGGTTCTGGGATCGAGCCCCACATCGGGCTCTCTGCTCAGCAGGGAGCCTGCTTCCTGCTCTCTCTCTGCCTGCCTCTGCCTACTTGTGATTTCTGTCTTTCAAATAAATAAATAAAAATCTTTAAGAGAGGGAGAAGGGAGGAGAGGTAGAGAAAGAATCCTTTTTTTTTCCCCCTTTAAACATTTTATTTATTTGACAGAGAGAGCACACTCAGGGGGAATGGCAGGGAGAGGGAGAAGCAAGCTCCCTGCAGAGCGGGGAGCTCGAAGCAGCTTTGATCCAGGGATCCCAGGACCTTGAGATCATGACCTGAACCTAAGGCAGAGGCTTAACGCACTGAGCCACTGAGGTGCCCACCAGGAGAGAGAGAATCTTAACCAGGCTCCACACCCATCTTAAGAGTCAGATGCTTTCCGAGTGAGCCACCCAGTCACCCGTGTTAGATACAATTTCTGTGAAGTTCAGAAATTCTCATAGTCCGTTGTAAAACTTGAAAAATAATAACAGGTTCAGTCTTCTTCTGGGGAGGGTGGAAGAGAGTAGGATCAGGGAGAGGAGCACAGAGGCATTAACATAGGGTGTTTATTAACCCGTTACCATGGGGTATTACCGTAATCCATTCCTCAGGTATGTTATTATAAAATGTTTCAAAATGTGTGTGAAGATTGACCAGGAGACTTGACAAGGTCTTTTGTGCAATGGTGAGTAGTATTGTGTTTTGAATAAGATTGAGTGTAGTGAGGGCATTCTTTCCTGACGTAGCAACACCTCGGAGTACCTGGAGGTTGAGAAAAGGGGGCTGGAGATGTGCTAAGTCACTCATGACCGTAACTCCCCCCGGGGGATTGATCCTGTGTTCTTCACCACGCCATGCCCTCTTGCCTTACGGGATTCAAGCCGCCTTTTAACCCTTCTGACATGCATACCTGGCGGTACTTGGAGTGTGGCATGGCTTCCAGGGTGGCCCTGTTTCAAAGTGGCATCAGACTCCTCTGCTGCATGACTTTTGCCCCAAAACCCCCGGTAATAGCATTATCAGGTTTTCTTAGAACTGCCTGACGGCCTGACGCTCTGCATACCCGGATGTCCTTTTGTTCTGCCCTACGGCGATCAGACTGGTTTTGTGGGCTTCTCACAGTACACTTCCCATTTTCCCTCACCTCCATTTCCCTCCATAAATCTCTTGCCTGTCTAATCCCCTCCGCTTCTGGCGAGCCCTACACGGACCTGAGTCACTCTGCAAAGTGCCTGCCACGTGGTGAGTGGTCAGTGCCTGTGGGGGGGTTGTTTGTTGTTTGTTTTAAGATTTTATTTATGTGAGAGAGCACATGAGAGGGGAGAGGGTCAGAGGGAGAAGCAGACTCCCCATGCAGCTGGGAGCCCGATGTGGGACTCGATCCTAGGACTCCAGGATCATGACCTGAGCCGAAGGCAGTCGCTTAATCCACTGAGCCACCCAGGCGCCCAGCCTGTGTTTGTTAAAGTGAGAGGTGGTGGTGATGGGGACTCTGGTAGTCGTAGAGGATGCCCATGTCCAAAGTGGAGAGACGTTTAGGGGATGGACACAGCAGGACTGTGACTGAATGTGGTGTGTGGGAGGGAAGGGTTAGTGTGCTCCATTTCTTGCTTACCGCTCCCCCCTTCACACGCAGAGCATGCCGGTTTGCTTGTATTCACTGCCTGCGGCTCGGCGGTCCCCAGTTCTGTACTCATGCTCCTGCTTCTCCATAAAATCTCCTTCCCCCACGCCCTCTTACCTTTGCCTGGCAAACTCCTGCTTGTTCTTTGAGATGAAGCTCAGGAAACCAACTCTTTCAGGGAATCTCCCCCTTCCCTCACTGCCTCTCAGCCTCTCCCTTCAGCTCTCACCCTGCCTGGGTTCCAGAACCATCTTGTGTTTCTATGCATGGGAGCCGTGCACTGAATTACAGGCAGCCTGTTTTTGTGTCATGTTCTTCTAACTTCTGGATTCCTTTAGTCATGAGCTGAGATTGCAGAGGTGTCAGCTGCCCGCTGTGTAGTTTACTCGTAGGTCGGTGGGAAGCCATTGGAGCTTTATACAGAGAGCGAACAGGATGTGATTTGTTTCAGAGCCTCACTTTGGCTACTGTTTGTGGAAAGGTTGGTTTGGAAAAGTGCAGGAGTAAATTTGGGGAAATGGTTTTGGGAGTCCCCCCTGCCCGGCTCCTCTGGACGCCAGCCGAGCTGTCCCAGTTCCACTGCATACTGGCTTTGTAACTTAGGAATGTTCCTTAACCTTTATTTGCCTCAGTCTCCCCATCTGTAAAATGGTGATAAAAATGGTACTCCCTTCAGAGTTGTGGTGAAGGGAGTTTAAATGAATGTGTTTTAAATGAATTAAAACAGCTTAGAATAGTAACTGGCACATAGTAAACAATCACATGTTATGTATTGTTTGTTATTCAGCAAATACTTGTGTTCGCTGCGTACTAGGTGGTGAGCAGAGAAACCACTCTTAAGCTGAAAGTTCAGTTTAACCAGAGACAAAAGCAAGTTCAAATGAATAATATGCATACTTTGAGTTACAACGATGTCCCTGAGAATCCGGACTTAAACTATTTGGCTGTTGTTACAATGTTATGATTCCAGAGATCTCTTATTTTGATTTCTTTGGCATTTTTTTTTATAGCAGGGGTCCCATTAGGTACTGTATGAGTCACTGGGGAGCATTTTTTAAATAAAAGCATCCTTGATAATAAGACTCTATCCTTTTGTTAGGAGTTCACCCACTCTGTAACTTGGTAATTAAGAAATTAGTTTTTGAACATGTTTTATTACTGTTAAATATCTATACTGTCAACTCCATAAGTTCAGAGGTTTTCTATCTCAGTTTAGGGGAGCTTTTGTTTTTGTTTTGTGTTTTAAATAAAGGAGATACGGTAGTAATTCATGTGTAAATATAACAAATATATGGGGGAAGTTAAGAGATTTGCTGATATTTAAATGACTGATTCTTTTTAAAGAGAATAGTTTACATATATTGTAAAAAATTAAAATAATATAAAGAAATAAAATAATTCATACTTTACATGAGAAACTAATTGATAGTGGTTAACCAGGGGGTGTGGGATTTGAAGATGGAAGGATGCTTTTATAATTAAAGATAAACAGTAAGTAGAGATTTAAGGAGGAAAACAATGACAAAGAAAGTAAAAGTAGAAACAAATTTGTGTATTAGATAACTTAACAAAGAACTGTGGTTCTTATGGATGGATTCTCCACCCTCAGCTGGGTGCAGCATGGTCGGCGGAAACTGTATTCCTACAGAACTTGCTGGGAGTTTTGTCTTTGTTCTTGGTCTAGTGTTCATTGCTGTTTACCTGCTTTATTTTTACAGGGATGTGCATGCGGTCTGTCTCTGGGATGATAAAGGTCCAGCAAAAATTCATCAGGCTTTAAAAGAAGATATTCTTGAGTTTATCAAGCAAGCACAGGCAGTAAGTTCTGTATCTTAGATTAAGTTTAAGATTTAGAGAATATCCTATTTTCTGCTGTAGGACTTCCAGAAATAATTTTAAAATATCACATTGACTTTTGACATTTGCTAATTAAATTTTTTTAAAGTTTATTTATTTAAGCAATCTCTACACCCAACATGGGACTGGCTGAGTCACCCAGGTGCCCGTATTTTATTCTTTTTGATGCAGTTGTAAATGGGATTGTTTTTAAAATTTTTTATTTTTGATAGTTTAAGTGTATAGAAATGCAACAGATTTTTGTATATTGATTTTGTATCATGCGTCTTTACTAAATTCATTTTTTCTCACAGTTTTTTGGTAAACTCATCATCATTTTCTCTATCTTATGTTAGTTGCAAATAATGATGGTTTCACTTTTTTTTTTTTTTTTTTTAAACTTCTTCCTTTTTGACTTGGATGTCTTTTCTTTTTCTTGTCTGATTGCTGTTCCAGTAGTGTGTTGCCTTTGCTAAAGGCATACAAGTAGCGTTCTTGTCCTGTTGCTGATCTTAGACTTTCATTTTAGCTGTGGTTTGTCATGTATTGCTTTTATTATGTTGAGGTACATTCCCTTTATCCCACTTTTTAAGAGTTTTTATTGTAAATTGATGTTGAATTTTGTCAAATGCTCTTTCTGCGTCTGTTTGTGATGATCACGGGCTTTTTTTTACTTTGCTTTGTTGCTGTGGTGTTTCACGTGGATTCACTCGTGGATGTTGAACTAACCAAGCTTGAATCCCTGGAATAAATCCCACTTGCTCATGATATATGGTCTTTCAATGTCTGCTGAGTTGGTTTCCTAATATTTTGTTGAGAAGTTTTGCATCTGTGTTCTTTAGGGATATTGACCTATAATTTTCTTCTTTTGTGCCATCCTTATCTGATTTTGGTATCAGGGTAATACTGACTTCTTAAATGAGTTTGGAAGTGTTTGCTTCTCTTCTGTTTTTCGGAAGAGTTTGAGAGGGATTGGTATTACTCCTCTTTAAATGTTTGATAGAATTCACTGTCGTTGCCGTTTCGTCCTGGGAATATAGTTTGCTGGGAGGTTTTTCATTACTGACTCAGTCTCCTTGCTTGTAATTGGTCTGTTCAGGTTTTCTGTTTCTTCATAATTTAGTCTTAGTAGGAGTATGTTTCATGGAATTTATCTGTTTCTTCTATGTTGTCAAATATGTTGCCAGATAATTGTTTATAGGTGTCTCTTATGAACCTTTGTTGTTGTTTTTTTTGTTTTGTTTTGTTTTTGTTTTTTGTAGGTTAGGCTCCACACCCAAAGTGGGGCTTGAATTCACAAACCTGAGATCAAGAGTTGTATGCTTGGGGCGCCTGGGTGGCTCAGTTGATTAAGCATCTGACTTTGAGTCAGGTCATGATCCCATGGTCCTGGGATTAAGCCCCGCATTGCACTTTCTGTTCAGCGGGGAAGTCTGCATCTCCCTCTCCCTCTGCCCCTCCCCTCAACTCATACTCTTTGTTTTCTCTCTCAAATAGATAAAATCTTTAAAAAAAAAAAAAAAAAGAAAGAAGAAAGAAAGAGAAAGAGTTGCGTGCTCTACCAGCTGAGGCAGCCAGGAGCCCCAGTCCTTTGTATTTCTGTGTTAGCAGTTGTAATGTCTCCTATTTCATTTCTGATTTTGTCCTCACTTTTTTTCTTGCTGACTATGGACAGGTTTTTTATGAACTTCTTTTGGGATGTAGGTATTTATAGCAGCATTTTTCATGATAACCAGTGGCTGGAAACAACCCACAAGTCCATCAGTGGACACAACAGATAAACAAAGTGTGGTGTATCTATAAATGGTATAGTGTTCGGCCATAAGAGGAATAAAGTATTGATACATCCTAGGACTTGAGAGACCCTTGAAACTGTAAAATGAAAGACGCCAATTTTAAATGTCTACATTTTATAGGGGCACCTGGGTGCCTTAGTCGGTTAAGCTTCTGATTCTTGATCTCAGCTCAGGTCTTGATCTCAGGGTAGGATCAAGCCTGGGTGAGGCTCTGCACTAAGCTAATGGTGGGCTTGGTATTCCCTCTCTCCCTGCCCCTGCTCATGTACATGTGCTTCCTCCATCCCTCCCTGCCCCCACCCCCCCAAATAAATAAATAAATAAAATTTTAAAACAAAAATGTCTGCATATTACATGTTTCCATTCATGTGAAAGTCTGGAACAAGCAAGTGTATAAACCCTGAAAGTAAATTAGTGGTTGCTAGGGCCAGGGAGGGGATGGATGGGAACGGTAGTTATGGGAGGATAAAAACGTGATCACTTAAGGGATATAGGGTTTTAGGAGGTTTTTTTATTGAGATATAGTTGACATAAAACATTTCTTTAGTTTCATGTGTACATTATGATTTTATGTATGTACCAACATGATTGTCACAGTAAGTCTTTGTGAACATGTTTTAATTTCTCTTGGATATAATATAGTTTGTACAATAAATGTATTTATAGCATGAATAGGTTCTGTTATTCTTTCAAGCACCTACCTGTATATATTTCAAGTTCATACAATTCTTTTTATTTTTTCCCAGCGAGTGCTGAGCCATCAAGATGATACAGCTTTGCTAAAGGCATACATTGTTGAATGGCGAAAATTCTTTACACAGTGCGATATTTTACCGAAGCCTTTTTGTCAGCTGGAGATTACTTTAATGGGTAAACAGGGCAGCAATAAAAAATCAACTGTAGAAGACAGTATTGTTCGAAAAGTAAGTTAATTTTTTGCACTTTTGACCCTAATATTCTTCAGAAAGAGGGCGATTTTACAACTTTAGAAAGTAATTCAGACTTTCAGTGGTTTTTTTCTACTTGATGTATAAATCCCTTCTCGACTGCTGCTGGGTTTTACGGAATACCACTGACTTTGTCCCATCCACGTTCAGCCACGCTCCCCTGCATTACGTCACGTGGGTCTGTGTCCTCACATGCTACCACCTTGCTTCTCCTTTTCCTGGTTCTGTCTTCAGCATTGTTTCCTTCTTCTCCTTTGTACTGTTTCCTTCCTGTAGATTACTTTTTTTCCTCTTTCCAAAGTCTTTCATTAGGTTACCTTCTTGTATCTTTGTGTTTAATTGTGGCTAAACTGTTATTTTCATGATTTCCTTTTTCCTTGATTAGGGTTATCATGAACTGATTATGTACTGTGTTTATTTCCATATTTTTGTGTGGTTTCTAGTTAGAAGCTCTGTGTCCAGTAACTCCTCATGATTTAATGGAAAGAACTCAGCTTTGAAAGTAGAATCTCAGGTTTTCTTTTCAACTCTTCAATCAGTAATGACCTAAACTCTCTGTCCTCATTTCTCATATGATTTCATGTTTCTGAGAATGAAGTGGAAACGTAGATTTGAAAAGTAAAAAAGTGAAAAATGCCTCTTGAACTTTAAGCAGCTTGCTACTTGCTGTGATGGTTATGGCAACAAAGCAGGTGTTCAGATAGTGGCGTAGGCATTCCTGCCCCTCCCCAGCTTCTAAACTTCGTGCTGATGTGGACAGGGATGTTGTGAATTTAGACACCCAGGGGTCCTCTGGTGGCAGAAATGACTGCAGTGTGAGGCATTATCCCCCTCCCCACAAAAAAAAAAAAAAGAAAACACTTCTAGATGCTTTTTAATTTGCAGTTTCGTAATCTTGTCCTCTCTTGTTTTTCTGTTACTCTTTTAATTTATACCATTCCCTACTGATTACAGGAATCAGCATCACTTAATGATTAAGAGCATAGATTCTGGGACCAGACCTGTTGGATTCGCATCCCACTGTTGCCGTTTATGAGCTGTATAAGTGTGGGGAAGCTTGCTTTCCTCTCAGCACCCCACTACATTTCTAAAAAGGGAGATAACAGTACCTCTTTATCGGTTTGAGGATTAGATGAGTGTGGAAAGTCCTTAGAGCAGTTCTGGGTGCGTAGTGACTGTCACATACCTGCTTATGTCATCACTTGTGCGATGCTGTTGTCATTAATATAGTTTCTGTATCTGACACAGTTTCTTGGAATGATAATACATGGTGGATGTGTATATAAACATCATCATTTAAACTGAACATCTGTCAGGTGGATTTGTATTTTTTTTTTTTTTTAAGGTCCAGAAAACGCAGGTTTTCATTTGGTGCTTTTTGCATTTATTATGTGTTTATACAAACATGTACGTGAGCATTCCAAACACCACTAGTACTGAAATTTAACCCTCTAACTGTAGGAGAGGTAACCTTTTCCATGTTTTGCTATATTTAATTTTTACAACAACCACTTGAAATTTGTATTATTATCTGTCCTGTTTTACAGAGGGGAAACCTAGTAAATGAGTAGCAGAGCTGAAGTTCAAGTCCAGTTACGTTGGTTTTGAAATTTGTGCTAACAGTTACCATGTGTTTCTTACCAAACTTAAATACACTAGTTCCTCAAGCGTTCAAGTGAATATAAACTAAAGAATTAGATTTCCTTTTTTAGTGCTTATAGTTAAATTTTTTTGTGTCTGTATGTGTCTGGTATATTAATAATCGAGATGATTGCATATTTCTTTTTTTCCTAGCTCATGCTTGATACATGGAATGAGTCCATTTTTTCAAATATAAAAAACAGACTCCAAGATAGTGCAATGAAGCTGGTACATGCAGAAAGATTAGGAGAAGCTTTTGATTCTCAGCTGGTCATTGGAGTAAGAGAATCCTATGGTATGTTCTGAACTTTTGTGATCATAATTTTTTTATGAAAATTCCAAGACCATTACAGAATAGTATGTTTGGAGTTATGTGTGCTCTCAAATAGTCACATCTACTCTTAGTGCCAGTGCTTTTAAGAGCCCGGAGAAGGTATTAAGTATCTCCAAGAAAATACAGAAAAATCCATATTTGTGTGGTTAATACTGGTTTTCTCCATCTCACTCATTTCTTGGCTGGTGAATCCTTTTAGTGACCTAAATTAGAGAAATGTAGATTTGAATCAGTAGCTCAGAAAAGGTGGTAACTGGTTTTGTACTTACATTTTCAGGAAGTACGTTTATTCCATGTACACATTCCTCTGTGAACTTTTCAGTTTCTGACCATGATATTCGCATTTGTTCTGTAAATCAGATACACTAATTTCCCTGAGAATACTCGTCCTCCAGCCTTCCTTGTAGGTCATCCTCACCCTGTTTGCTGGCAGAGGCCTTTCCTGATCTCCAGACTGGGTCAGGCCTCTCTCGCACTGCTTCCTGGTACTGGTGACTCCCTGTCATCATATTTTAGCTAACTGTGTTGTTGACACTGTAGCTTTACTGAACATAGAACGTGGGCACAGAGTATGCCTCAGTAGGAATTTGTTGTATTAATGAACCTTCAGTTGTCTCTGATTGGCTCTCTCTGTTGCCCCCATGTTTCTTTAGGTATCAAAGTCTGTAGGCTTTTGTTAGCTGTGTTGTTGAAATTTATTCCTTCTGATTTCAACTACCACTGTTTATACCGTGTAAACTCTGCTTCCGGACTTTTGAAACCGTCTTCTTCTAGTGATCTTACCACTATCATTTAACCCATAGACTGTTCACAAGATTAATTTTTAAGTACTATTTTGTTAGTATTTTTCTTACCATTCAGTGGCACACGATGCTGAAATCAGGTCGCGTCGCCTGAGAGCCGCAGCTGTCCACAGCCGCTCTAACTTCCCATTCCACCTTGCTTTCCTCTCACACAGCCTGGTTGTTTTACCCTAACTTGGCCTTGTGATTTTGTACTTCCCAATATTTACCTACTATACTAGCTTCTGTGTAAGTTCTAGTTTTTCCTTAAGACTCATCTCACATCCCGTCCTGGCTATGAATAGTTTCTTGATCATCTCGTTGGAAGTCACTCTCCCTCCTACTCAGAAATACTGTAGCCCGTGTTGCTTGTACTGTCTATCACTTCAGTGCCTTGTGCTGTTACCTTTATAATATAGTCTCTTACAGAGAAGGATTTTCTCTTGCGTGATTTATGTTCTCTCGAGCATTATCCGAGTGCCTTGCCCATAATGACTCCTTACTATTTGTTACTTCGTTTATTGTACTCAAAATACTGATTTGAAACATAATTAGAGTAAAATTTTATTTTCTGTTTTTCAGTTAACCTTTGTTCTAATCCTGAGGATAAGCTTCAAATTTATAGGGACAATTTTGAGAAGGCATACTTGGATTCAACAGAGAGATTTTATAGAACACAGGCACCCTCGTATTTACAACAAAATGGTGTACAGAATTATATGAAATATGTAAGTCAGAACTTAGTATATGTGATAATTTGAGCTCTTCTCTTGATATTCTTAAAAAATGATTGCTATTTTGCTTCTGGGCAGGCAGATGCTAAATTAAAGGAAGAGGAAAAGCGAGCACTACGTTATTTAGAAACCAGACGGGAGTGTAACTCTGTTGAAGCAGTAAGTAACTGTGTGATTGTGTGTTCTTGGAGATTATTTCCAGCACGGTGGCCCAGGGATGGCAAATACGTGATCTGAGTGTTCTTACTCACGCTTCGCACGCCTCTGAGTGACGTGACTGACGCAGTGAGTCCTCTCGCCCGTGCGCCCAAGCACAGCCGGCCAAGTGCCTGGTGCAGAGCTCAGTCATCATTCTTTGGAGCTGACGTGCAAGAGATCTATTTGCCATCCCTGCTCTAGACTTTACTGCATTTAATGTACTTAATTTTTAAAACGTCTCCTTCTATTATGTTGTATGTGTATCTGTAGCTAACCATTTTGGTGATTTTCATGTTGCGAGTAAAATATGCTCCACAGAGATAAAGTTGTTTTTGTTATTCGCAGTGATTATGTTCCGTAAAGTGGCTGTGAACACTGAATTAGCACCAGTCGAATCATTACTTCTAGGGGATTTTTCTTCTTGTTATGGGAGGATGTTTTCAAACTTGTCATGAGGTAAAATATTACTTGATCAGGGAACATCAGTCTTTATATTGTTATTTTGTTTTTCTTTATACTTTAAGTTCCTTAAAAAACCAAACAAAAACTGATCAGAGGTAGTAGCCTTGCTACAGTATCTGTCCTAAGTGTTTTCTTACGGAGAATGACCTAAATGTGCTGTAGTCAGGAAAACAGAGAGTCAGGCTTACCGAGAGTCTGGGAAATGGCTCACATATAGCAATGGTGTTTCTTCTAATTCCCTTCAGCCTTTGCAGCTTAGGGACTAGATGTAGATTTACATTCAGGGAGGCGACGTTCCTGTTTGCCTGTGACCATTTTCGAACTCTGGATGGATTTATTTATTTATTTGCTTCTGACTATTCTTTGGCTCTTCCGTCTTGAATGATAGTCGTGTTTATGCCTTGTTGAGAAAACAGGTTGAGTTGGAATTCCCTCCTCACCCACTTTTTTTTCAGTTTGTCTTGCTTTGCGTAACTTACAGTATATTTCCTCTTCTAGTGGAGAAAATAACTTTGATGTTGGCTAGAAAAGAGGGCTACTTTCGTGGCTGTTTATAGAAATTCTCTGTAGAAATATAAAGCCAGGCTTGGACTTCATCCAGAATGCAGGGAAAGGCCATTGAGTGTTTTTTAAGCAAGTGTACCATGCTCAGAGTTATCCCTCCGGTGGGGGGGTTAGTCTGGTGACGGAATGAAAGATGAATTGGGCTCGGGAAGAGAGAAGAGGAGAAGGTATCGGGGTTTTGCAGTGATTCATGCAGGGGCTTAGGAGTACCACATAGGATTATAGCAACTGGGATGTAGCTGAGAAGAGGAGAGAGGTGAAGAAGTTCCACCCAGAGGTGGAACCTGGGGTCATATGGGTGGGGCTGGATGTTCAAGGGAATGGAGTCCTAGTGTTTCCCGAAGCCTGGCTCCAGGGAGGTCGGGTGGAAGAGTTAAGTCCCAGTCCCAAGGGAGAAGTAGGAGTTAGTGAGAGGAGTTAGAGTTGATCCATGTGCCCACAGCATTTGGGTGGGGATGTTGCCGTTTCAGTAGCATACAATTGTTGTTTTTCTCCTCTAATTTATACGACTTACAGTTGTATCATATCCATGTGAAGATAGATGTCTGACTAAGAATAAGAGAAAGCAAGAAAAAGAGGATGAGAAATGGTAGAGATAATCGAATACACATGACAGTTGGTATAGCACATGTGAGCTTCCCTTTCTACTTCATTTATTTTTATTATTTTTATTTTTTTAAGATTTTTATTTATTACTTGAGAGAGAGTGAAACCAAGAGAGATCACAGAGCGAGAGGGAGAAGCAGACTTGCCGCCAAGCGGAGAGCCCAGTGCAGGGCTTGATGCCAGGACCCTGTGATCATGACCCCAGCCCAAGGCAGACCCTTAACCAACTGAGCCACCCAAGAGCCCCTCCCTTTTGACTTTAGAATACACGCACGCAGGAAAAGTTAACATAGATGATGTGAATTTGCTTTTCCACAGTTACCAAATTGTGTGAGCATCTTATCAAGCTGAATGACTTTAGGGCTCTGAAGATAAGTTTTTTTGTTACTGTTTTCAACAGAGAGACCATGAGTGTAATACAGCATGCTTCCAAAGAAACTCTACTTTATTTGGAATGTAGGAGGTCTTTTTGTGTGGTTTGTTTTTATTTTGTTTTGACTTTCTGCTTATTTTTAAAAATTAACTCTTGACTCAAGTATTAAGATATAAACAGGAAAGTGCACAGAAATCTCAGGTATGCATTCTTAGAAAGTGAGAATACCTATAAAATCACCATAACAAAAATTACTAGCAATTCAGAAATCATTCATCATGCTCCCTCCGAATTACTCTCACAGTCTTTTTCTTCAAAGGTTATCACTCTCTTAACTTTTAACAACATGGACTAATATGTAGTTTGCACAGCAATATTTAGTTCAGAGGAGAAATCAAGTACCAAAACTGTAGGATTAATTATAACATTGGGAATTTCAGATTTAATGAAGATGCTTTACTGTTTATATACCTCAGTGAGCTAAGGTCCTTATACTTTGTATATAACCTTTATTATATGTATTTGTTGATTTATAGTTACTGTTTTCAGAGAGAAATGATACATGTTAAAATGAAGTATGTTGTGATGGAAAGAACAATAAACCAAAAAAGTCACCAAGTACTGATATAAAGTATCAACAGCATTATTTGAATAGTTAGTAAGAAGCAAGTCACTTTCCATACCATACCCTGTTCAGAACAGACTTACTGTCTTAGATTCTCTGAGAAGAATTATTGGCCATCAGAACATGCATGGTGGGGCGCCTGGGTGGCTCAGTTGGTTGAGCGACTGCCTTCTGCTTAGGTCATGATCTTGGAGTCCTGGGATAGAGTCCTGCATCAGACTCCCAGCTCCACAGGGAGCCTGCTTCTCCCTCTGACTTTCTCCCCTCTTATGCTCTCTCTCACTCTTTCTCTCTCTCTCTCTCAAATAAAATAAAATCTTTAAAAAAAAAAAAGAACATGCAATGGTATATACTTACCTGTTAGACTGTTTTTATTAATGGAGGGTAGTTACGGTATAGGGAAGATATATTTTACTGTTACAGTCCCTTCATAGGGGGCTATACTGTAATGCACATCAGAATTTAAGATTTAAATCTGTATGTTTTTTGGCATTTATGTTTTTCTCTGTAAATTAGCAAATTATTATGGTAAATCAATTATCTTCTCTGTATTTAGTTGGTATAAATCAATACCAAGTTTTTAAACTTGACCAGTTTTTAATATAGGCAGAACAAGTTTTTGGACCTGTATTGTGTATAGTAGAGAAAATCTCACCTAGGTAGTACCCCATTGTGAGGCCAAGCCTCCTACAGGTCAGATGTACATTTCAAGTAATGTTACTTTCACACTAAGCAGCTCCCTGGATGCTTTCATTGTTTATCAGAGTTCTGTTATCTTGGGTATTCCAAGCAGCTGAGTACATCATTTGCAAATAATGATGCTTTTGCCTTTCTAATACTAATATTTCCTATTTCCTTCAGTAGACTAAATCTGTTAATAGTTTTGGGGGAAAATGTTAAATATGGGGGATCCTTGCTTCTGCAGTCTTTGATGGGAATGCTTCCACATTTTCATCATTAAACACGTATTGGATTTTGGCATAATTTATGCATTTTGTTATGTTGAGAAATTATTCATTTGTTCTTCTTCTATAAAGAATATAATCAGAAATGTATATACTTTAGTCCCAAAGCCAGTATATTATTTAATGAAGAAACACTAGAGTCATTTCCACCAAGATCTTGAACAAGGCTAGGATGCCCACTCTTTCTGCTGCTGTTTAACATCGTATAATAGGTATTAGCCTCCGCAGGTAGACTAGAGAAATCAATTGGAGGCATGAGAATGGGTGAGCAGAAGTAAAACCCTCAGTTTGGAGATGATATGATAGTATATTTGGAAAACTCCAGACAATCAATGATAAATGAACTCAAACAATAAAGCAATTCAGAAAAGTAGTTAAGATTTAAAATTAACATACAAAACCCAATAGTCTTCTTATACACAAATAATAAACAGGATATAATATTAAGGAAAACATCACTTATGGTAATAACAAAGAAAATTAAATTCTTGGGTATGAATTTAACAAGAAATTACCAAACCTGTAAGAGGAAAACTTTTTAAATGTTGAAAAAACACAGAAGTGACTTGAAAAAATGGAAAGACATCCCTTGTTCTTAAATTCTGTGACTTAGAGTTTATTTACTTATTTATTTTTTTAAAGATTTTATTTATTTATTTGACAGACAGGGATCACAAGTAGGCAGAGAGGCAGGCAGAGAGAGAGGAAGGGAAGCAGGCTCCCTGCTGAGCAGAGAGCCCCTGGGATCATGACCTGAGCAGAAGGCAGAGCCTTTACCCACTGAGCCACCCAGGCGCCCCTGTGACTTAGAGTTATAAAGATGTCAGTTCTTCCCTAAAGAACTTATAAGTTCACTGTAATGCCATTGAAAATACTAACAACTATTTAATAAAGTTAAGACAAGTTGATGTGAAAATTTGTGTGGAAAAATAAACATGTACGAATAGCCAGGAAAATACTGGAAAAGAAAAACTGTGTGGAGAAAGCCCTACCAGACATTCAAACATCCTCCATTAAATAGTGTGGTAATTACGCATGAATGGATAGTGGACCAGTGGGATGGAGTCGACAGTCCAGAATTCTGTGTGACAGGTTGGATCTCAAATCACTGGGGTATAAAGATAGACTTAAAAATACACTTAGAAGATGGTGTTGGGACAATGCAGTAGCCATTTGGAAAAAGATGATATTGTGTATTACAGCATTCGGAAGAATAAACACTAAATGGGTCAAGGATTGAAACGCTAAACATGAAATCATACAGGTACAAGAATGATTCCTTTTTTTAACCTTGGTGTAGGGAAAGGCTTTTTAACATGACTCAGAATTCAGAGCCAATAAAAGGAGAGATTGATGAATTTGACTACATTTTTAAAATTGCAGAAAGAACCATAAAGTCAAAAGAGAACTGACATTCTGGGAAAAAAATATTTGCAACATATATCACAGAGAAAGGTCTATTAGCCCTGCTGTATAAAGAACTTTTAAAAATTGAGGAATGAGGGTGCCTGGGTGGCTCAGTCATTAAGCGTCTGCCTTCAGCTCAGATCATGCTCCCAGGGTCCTGGGATCGAACCCCACATGGGGCTCCCTGCTCAGCGGTGACCCTGCTTCTCCCTCTCCCACTCCCCCTGCTTGTGTTCCCTCTCTCACTATGTCTCTATCTGTCAAATAAATAAAATCTTTTAAATTAAAAAATAAAGTAAATAAAAATTGAAGAACAGAAATAGGTAAGCACCCGATAGAAAAATGTTGGGAAAAGATACAGACACATGACACAAATATGTACCTAATACTGGCCATCAAACATTTGGAAGAGGCTCAAACTCATTCTTACAGAAGAGTTTCACCTTACAAGCATGAAGGGAAATTGACGATCACTGTTAGGCAAATATCACAGTAATAACAGTTGTAGACAAGCTCCATTAATGGATATTAAAATTAATGGCTAAAAGCATGAGGTAAAATGGAGTACATTAACTGTTTCAAAATATATTCCCCAAGATATTTACTAAGGGAAAAACCAATGGAGAAATCCAAAAGACGCTATCTTAATCAAGTGATTAAGGTTAACATCACCAGTAATAGGGACATACTGACATGGTATATCTCTGCACTGAGAATACCTCATTCCTGTGGTATTCTGATAAAAAATGCATAACCTTATTCTAATGAGAAAAGATTCAACAATCTCAAATTGGAGGACAGTCTACACAGTAACTGACTACTCTTCTTTAAAAGTGTCAAGATCTTGGGGTGCCTGGTTGGCTCAGTGGGTTAAAGCCTCTGCCTTCGGCTCAGGTCATGATCCCAGGGTCCTGGAATCGATCCCCGAGTCAGGCTCTCTGCTCGGCGGGGAGCTTGCTTCACTTCCTCTCTCTGCCTGCCTCTCTGCCTACCTGTGATCTCTGTCTGTCAAATAAATAAAATCTTTAAAAAAAAAAAAAAGTGTCAAGATCAGGGTGCCGGGGGCGGGGGCTCAGTTGGTTAAGCCACGGCCTCCTGCTCAGGTCATGAGTCCCGCATCAGGGTTCCAGCTCTGCAGGGAGTCTGCTTCTCCCTCTGACCCTCTCTCCTCTCATGCTCGCTCTCTCTTAAATAAATAAATAAATAATATCTTTTTTCCCCTTTTTTTTAAAGAAAGATAAAAGTATCAAGAGCATAACAAACCAAAAAAAGTAAAAAAGAGAGAGAGATACAGACCAAGGAGCTGCCGCAGACTGGGGGAGAGCAGGAGATCTAAACAGTGATGAACTGCGGTGTGGGCTTGTAGACAGGATCCTGGAGTGGGAAAGACACATTTGTGGGAAAACTGGTGAATTTCTAGTAAGATCCGTCGTTTGTTAATAGTGGTATACTCTTTTCCTGGATTTGGTAGTTATACTGTAGTTGTGTAAGACATTACCATTTGGGTAATGAGGTGGTGGATATATGGGGCCTCTGTGCTGTTTCTGCAACTTTCCTGTGATGCTAAAATCAAGATAAAATATAAAAATAAAAACATGTTATGAAGAATGGCATTTTCCTCCATTGGACTAATTCAATAAATCACATTTACAGAGTTCCTCACATTAAGCCATTCTTCCGTTTTAGGAACGAACACGGTATCCTGTTTTTTAATGGATAAACATTTTTGCCCCAGAGGAATTTTGACATATCCTATACAGCCAGTAAAAGTTATTCCCAAGATTTTCCTCTCATAATTTTTTTTAGTTTTGTTTTGTTTTGAGAGAGCAAGAGCAAGCTGCAGCACGGGAGAGGTAGAGGGAGAGAGAATCATAAACAGGCTCCACTCTGAGCGCAGAGCCCGACGTGGGGGTCAATCTCACGACCCTGATATCATGACCTGAGCTGAAATCAAGAGTCGGATGCTTAATACACCGAGCCACCTAGGTGCCCCTCCTCTAAGTTGCTTATATGTGAAATGTTTAGATGTTAAATTTATTATGTAATGACAATAATATCTTTAGGATCCTTTTACAGATTTTTACTTAAAATTGCGTGTCATTAATACAGTAGATTATGACAGAGATGAATCCATGGAAAGTTAGTCATGTTGTGAATTCTTTAAATATCACAACTTGAAGATGCCAGTAAGCAAAAGCTGGGGAAAAAGTGGGGAGCTGATAAACGATTTTTTTCTGATGCCTGCACTGTGTGTCGGAAAGTTTTGGAAGTTAGTCTGAAAAGTAGAGGGCAGACTTCAGTCTCATTGTGGAGAACATTTGAATTCTAATATTTTTGAACTAGGCTAATATATTTTGAACTGAAATCTCCAGGCCAGGGGTTTTCAATAAAGGTAACATCTACCTCTAGGAAATAGTATAGAAATTTATGGAGGCTTTTTTCGGTTGTCACAGAGATTGGTTTTTAGTGAATGAGGTCAGGAATGCTACATGACTCAGTGCTCTGTCTGTCCCACATAAACAGAAATTAGATCACTTCCCAGAAGGACTGAGTCACTGGTCCCACTGGCCACACAGGTCAATGAAAGTCTTGTTTATGCCCGAGTCTAAAACTGAGTTGTATTTTACTTATAAACCAAAATATTTTTACATGATATTAATAATACACTGTATTTTCCAGTGATGATACTGTTGTGTAAGTTGGGGAAAGAGAATATTTTTATTGCTGTTTGGGCTTTAGATGTATTTTTACTGCAGAAGCTTTTGTTGCCCATAGTGGTGCCAGTATGTACCACTGCGACAGTATGTGGTCGCCAGTGTTTCTGCCACGCCACATTCCTAGTTGTCCCCTTTCCGGTGACGCCACACACAGGTGCAGGCGGCTGACTCCTTTCCTTATACCTTCCCGTTTGGCTGTGACCATGTCTTTACAGGTTGAAATACAGATTGACTCATTATAAAGAACTGTTGATTTCCGCTCTGTGTTGTAATTAGAGATGTACATTGGTGTTCTTGAAGTAATAATGTTGGTAAATTTCAGTTAACGGTTTGCTATTGAAGGGAGTGTTGGGTCTGAGGGTGTGAGAACCAGTGCTTCGGTGGTGGAGAGCCTAGACCATCTGTGACTAGCGGATCAAAGCCGCGCTTTGGGGGGTTCATCTGCCGGCGTGTGTATGACAGGGCTGAAAGAGACAAGAGACTTGCTTTTAGTTGTCACTAAAGGGGTTCAGCTACGTACATGATGATAAACTAATGGAAAGGAAGGGTTGTAAGAGGTATTTTGAAGAAATCATTAAATGACATTTTATTTATTTGTTTTTAACTAAGCTCAGCGCCCAGCACGGGGCTTGAACTCATGACCCTGAGAATCAAGAGTCACGTGGTCTACTGACTGAGCCAGCCAGGTGCTCCCTGAAAGACATTTTATTTTATTTTATTAATTTTTTTTAAAGATTTTATTTATCCACTTGACAGAGAGAGATCACAAGTAGGCAGAGAGGCAGGCAGAGAGAGAGGAGGAAGCAGGCTCACCACAGAGCAGAGAGCCCGATACGGGACTTGATCCCAGGACCCCGAGATCATGACCTGAGCTGAAGGGAGAGGCTTAACCTACTGAGCCACCCAGGCGCCCCCCTAAAAGACATTTTAATGGTCCATAGGATGATTGAAAGATTTGAGCCTGGGTTCTTGGAATAATCAGAGTAGAGAGTCAGAGGGGAGCTAATTGTGAGAGGCCTCTCCAATTCTTGAAAGATTGTATACTTATAAGAGCCGAAGGGCTCCTGAGGAGTTTTAAGTTAGAATTTGGGGGAGGGGGGTGTGTATAAATAATAATCACCCTCCTTGTATAGCACTTTGTGAGAGGTAATGAGAAATCATTGTCTTTGGTATTCCTGAGTAATGATGAGTTGCAGCCTGTCGCCTGGCTCCAAACTAGTGCTTTCTCCACTGGACTGCTTTTCTTCCCGGCCGTGGGGTGTGGGTCAAAATAGATAATCTAAGCTTGTGTGTCTTTGTTGGTGAATGTGCCCCGGATTTATGAGGACTGGGATCCTAGAGTGAGAAATTACAATCCTCTCACTGCTTTTTCTTCATTAAGTCTTTTGATCTATGTTTAGGGAGCACTCATTCACTCAGTAAATATGAATCTGTCTCTGTTAGTGGTGAGGTGGGTAGAAAGGGGTACACCGTGAACAAAACAAAGTCCTTGCTCTTACAGAGTTAACATTCGGATAAGGGAAGACCAAGAAAGACTAGTAAACAAACAAAAAAATGATTTTTTGAAAATTTTTATTCAGTTTATTTAAGCTAAAAACAAAGTACATTTTTCCCACCCCTGGCCCCCTGCCTCTTGGAACCACCAATCTCTTCTCTGTATCTATGAGTTTGGGGGTTTTATTTCTCTCTCTCTTTTTTGTAAGATTCCATGTATGAGAGAGATCATATGGTATTTGTTGTTTTCTGCCTTATTTCACTCAGCATAATGCTCTCATGGTCCATCCAAGTCACTGCAAATGACAAGACCTCATTCTTGTTACTGGCTGGATAATACTCCATTGTGTGTATGTCTCACAGTGTCTTTACCTTTTCACCCATTGGCAGATACTTAGGTCGTTTCCGTATCTTGTTTATCATAAATGATGCAGTGAACAAGGGGCTACATTATCTTTTCAAGTTAGTTTTTTATTTTCTTTGCATAAATACCCAGCGATTTGGAATTGCTGGATCATGAGGTAGTTCTGTTTTTAATTTTTCAAGTAACCTCCATACCATTTTCCACAGTGGCTGCACCATTTTACTTCCCACCAACAGTGGCCAGGGATTCCCTCTTCACAGCATCCTAGCCAACACTTGTTATTTCTTGCCTTCTTGAGACTCGCCATTCTGGCAGGTGTGAGGTGACCATGTGGGTTTGATTTGCATTTCCTGATGATGAGTGACATCACCTTTTCATGTGTCTGTTGGCCGTCTGTGTGTCTTCTCTGGGAAACGTCTGTGCAGATCTTCTGCCCATTTTTCGGTCGGATTGTTTATTGTTGGCTCCTGAGTTGTAGGAGTTCTTTGTACATGTTGGGTATCACCTAACGCTGGGTTTTCTTCTAAGAGTCTTATGGCCTCAGGTCTTAGGTTCAAGTCTTCAGTCCATTTTGAGTTAATTGTGGGGTATCGTGCGGTACGGTTTCCCCCTCTTGCACGCGGCCGTCCACTTTTCCCAGCACCGTGTGTTGAAGAGACTGCCCTTCCCCAGTGGGTATCCTCGGCTCTTCTGTTGTGAACTGAGTGGATATGTGTGGGCGCGTTCTGGGCTCTGTGTTCTGTGCCGTTGATCTCTGTGTCTGTTTTGATGCCGGTACACACCGTTTTGATGACGCTGGAGCTCTGGACCGTAGTTTGACATCAGGAAGGTGATGCCTCCAGCTCTGTTCTTTCTTAAGACAGCTTTGACTGTTCTGGGTCTTTTGTGGTTCTCTCTGAGCGGTAGGATTGATTGTTCTCTTTTTGTGGAAAATGCCGTTGGGCTTCTGGTTGAGATTACATTGCATTTGTGTGTTTTTGGTAGTGTGGACATTTTAACGCTCTTACTCTTCCTTGTTTCATCCGTGTCCTAGAGTTTTCAGTGCACAGTACTTTCACCTCCTTGGTTAAATTTATTCCTCCATATTTCACTCTTTTTGATGCAGTTGTAAATGGAATTATTTTCTTAATTCTCTTTGTGTTAGTTTATTATTAGTGTAAGGAAATCTAACAGATTTTGTATATTGAATTTATATCCTGCACCATCACTGAATTTGTTTATTCTGACAGTTTTTTTGGTGGCATCTTTATGGTTTTCTGTATAAAATATACTGTTACCTGTAAATAGTGGAGTTTTACTTCTTCCTTTTGTTCAGCGCTGTCTCAGCTCTTGTCTGTCTATCGAATCTTTATGCTTATGCAAGGAGCCAATTATATTTCTAATAGTGCCTGGGGAAGTATGTACCAAGTCCTTTCAGTGTCCCAGTGTAAGTGATTCTTCATAAAATAGACGAATGCCATAGAGAATGAATTCGCGCCGGTAACGCTCTTCCTGTTGCTTTTGCTTTATGGAATATGGTCAGGGAAGGTCTTTTCGAAGTGATACTGGAGCTGAGACCTAAATGATCGGGGTCTAGCCTTGTAAAGATCTGGGATAGAGCTTTGCAGGTGGAGGGAAGAGCGAGTGTAAAGGCTGTGAATCAGGAAGGAGCTTAGCTTGTTTTAGGAACAGAGAAAGGTTAATGTGGCCACAGTGTGGTGGGTGAGGGGAGGAGAGCGATCCAGCTGGAGGGACGGGGAGCAGGAGCCCAGTGCAGTGGGCGGCTGGTGAAGGGTTTTAAGCAGAGAGCTGGTGTGATCTGATTTTCATACCCCAGAAGAGCATTTGGGTTGCAGTGGGGTATTTGGATTATAAACTATAATCGAGGTGAGAGGTGTCGATGGCAGTGGAGATGAATATAGAAGTGGAAGGATTCTGGACGCGTTTCGGAGGGAGAACTAGTAGGTAGATGCTGTCATTGTTTCTCCTTTATAGGTAAAGACCCTGAGGGTCAGAGACCGCGGGAGGTTGGCCTCAGTCCGCGGGGACACGGTGAAGCTGGCTTCTCATGAAGTCCAGTTCTGGGTCTTGAGTTCCTGAGGATGATGGTAAGCACTGTGGGGGCGAATAAAGAAGAGAGCAGAGTTTGATACATGATTTTGAACACGGGATTGCCCTTACACATGCCTAGTTCGTCTGCACTCTTGGTGGCAGGGGGCAGGAACCCATCTCAAACCAAAAAAGGCAGATGTGTTAGTTTGTGTAAAATCCTGCATGGAAAATTCAAGGCTAAGACTAAAATGAAGGATGTGTGGGTTTAGGAACTGGGAACGTTGGGAGAGCTTTCTGCATATGTGTTTTTCTACTCTTAGCGCTGTTACCTTCGACAGCTCTTGGTGTTTTGCTTGTTGTTGTTGGAGTGGGGACCATGGTTGCCACCAGCCTGTCCTTCAGTGTGTGTGACCTGAACCAAGGTAAGAGTCTGGCTCCAAGGTTTTACGTACTGGCTCTACTTGACCCGGCTCAAATTGAGGGCCCATGCTTGGATCTCACGCTTTCTGTGTGTGCGTGCTTCAGTGGCAGCGTGCATGTGTCTGAAGTATGTGTCCAAACCGTAGAATTTGGCTTCTCCAGAGGACAGCCCTTAGAGCGGTTGAGCTATTTGCTGTTCAGTGGAGAACCTGAAAAGTCAGTCAGTCCAAAACTTAGCCCAGAGCCTAAGTCCTGCCTGAGAAGCCGAGAGGCCCATGGTTCTAGTTTTGCTCCTGGGAGACCCACGTAGCCCTGCTCGCATCCAGTGATGCACATGATTCTGCTGAGCTCTGCTGTCGTTGGCCGGTCCTGTAGCACGTGAGCAGCAGCGTCTGTGTGAAACCCGGAGAGGCTTCGAGCTGTCTGAAGACACACGATGGGCAGGAAAAGGTGAACATAGTAAGAAAATGGGAGAAAAAACCTTAAACTAACTTTTTAAAAGTTTTTCTTTTTTTTTTTTTAAGATGTTATTTATTTATTTGACACAAAGAGAGATCACAAATAGGCAGAGAAGCAGGCAGAGAGAGAGAGGAGGAAGCAGGCTCCCTGCTGAGCAGAGAGCCCGAAGTGGGGCTCGATCCCAGGACCCTGAGATCATGACCTGAGCTGAAGGCAGAGGCTTAACCCTCTGAGCCACCCAGGTGCCCCTTTTAAAAATTTTTCTGTGGCTGTTTGTATTTTAGGTGTTTGTCCTATATACCTTGGCATTCCCTGAGGGCATTCAGTTCGTATTTATTGTGCACTTAAAACATGCTAGGCTTTGTGTGAGTTGGGCATAACACCGGAGATCTGGTTCCGGTCTTCAGAGTGACAGTAAGATAAAATGGATTGTTCATGCAGTAGAGTGGTGGGATGGAGAATGGATTGGTGGTGGCAGGTCTCCATCTTGTCTTGGGGACACAGCGCTGACGGGGGGGCAGTGTGTTCTAGGGGTCAGGGGCATACTTGTGGAATGAGATGAGGATTTGAATCCCTTTGACTAGCAGTGTGCTCTTCGGCGAGTTACTCAGCCTTTTGTAATCCTGTTTCCTTAACTGTGGGATGGGGTGACACCCGCCATGTGTTGTCAGAGTTTAATAAAACACTGTGCCTGGCATGGTAGTTTTTACTGTTAGGGCTTGGGTTTGGAGAAAGTTGCTGATTCTCAGTAGGAACTATCTGACTGTCCATACAAAACATTGATTAAAAAAAACTGAATTAGCAGCAAGGTCATAAGTCACAGATTATTAACCTTAAAGTATATATTTGTTAACTTTTAGTATCTTAGTATGTTGAGGGTGATTTCGAAAAAGTCAAGGTGAGTAAGTCCGAGTCTTCATTGCTCTGTATAGTTCCTATGTAAATAGTTTAGAAATGAAGGAAGTACCACTAGTTATAATGGTAAAATAAAGAAATCTGAACCTAGCCAGAAAGGCCAAGGGAAATTAATTTTGAGAATAACCTGCCACGCATAGAATAAACTTAATTCTTAAATACGTTACAGATATCTTTGTATGGTTAAAGACCTTATAAGGATAAAGTCTTAAGGGAGAAACCTAGGATGATTTTTAGTTCATCTCCTATTTTATAGTTGAGCTAAAGCAAGTTATTACTTGTACAGATTTAAATAACTAATGAAAATTAGAACCATTCTTGTTGCTTTGTAATAAATTTCAGTGAAGTAGAATTAATTGTGCAAAAAGAAGACTCTGCTCCGTCCGTTAGCCTTCCTGTCGCACCTGTCGTCTTCAGACCTACACATCCATTCATTGAGCAAGTACTGAGTGCCTGCTGTGTTTTACGGCAGGCATCATCTTCGAAGAGTTTTGCTATAGAGGAAGGTAAAACATCAAGCACATTGATAGTTAAAGTGTTTCACCTTGCAGACCTCTGGGGAGAGATTTCTATGGATTTAGAAGTTGTGCTCATCTCAGGCAAAATACAGGACTTGATGACATGTGGCAAAAAGTTTTTTTCTTCACGGAAGCTAGCAAAGGAGACAGAAAGGGAATACAAGGTGAGAGAGATGGTTTATCACTACCCTTTTCCTTCGAGATGTATTTTTCAAATAACAAGTATATATATAGGGTTGACTCTCTATGTAGTGTTTTGGTAAATGGTGGAAAAGAAACATGAAAGGGTAACATGGTCTCTGCCCTCACAGAACTGACCTGTTGAAAACAAGACTCGTTTGTAGCAAGGGGATACCCACCATGCAGTCTCCCTTTCTTCTTTTTGCCCACATGAGATAGTTCTCTAAAGGCTTTTTCATCTCATAAGGATTTAGGCCTTAATTAATCTCTTTATTTAAAAAATAAAAGCCTGGTTATAGTAATTTTCAAATATTTACAAAATTGGAGGTAATAGTACAGCGAACCCCAGCCCCCATAGCCAGCCTCCAGTTTCAGCCGCAATTATCATTTTGTTCTATTTACTTGTTCCTTGCCTGTTTTCTTTCCTTTCCTTTTCTCTTTTCCCTTCCCTTTCCTTCTTTTCTTCCTTTTATTATTTCAAAGAAATTTATGACGTTCTATATATTTTACCCTATATGACACAGAAGTGTATTGTAACATTATTTTCAATGCCTGTATTTTATCATAGATATTTAGTAAATACACCTAATCTATTCCCTCATGATGGGCATTTTCATTATTGTTATTACTGTAGTTTATTCCTTGTGAATATTACTTCCTTAACACTTTTACATACACATGGGGCATTCTCTTGGAATGGAATTTACCGGAAATGAAATTGCTGAAGCCAAGGGTATGCACCTTTTACAAATCTCTACTTAATACCAGACCAATCTTCAGAAATGCAGTAATTCTTACTCCCATCAGCAATGTGCCTGTATATCTTTGCTAATCTGGATTTTGTCACTCTATTAATTGTAACAATCTCCTACTATCGTAGATTAAAAAAAAATTATGTGCATTTAAAAATTATTAAGGCTAGACATCTGTATTCTTCTTATGGACCATTTATATTTCTTCTTTTGTGAGTTCAGGCTAATTTTTCATAAGCATCATTTTCATTATTTTTACTCAGAAAACATAGTATCATTATTTCTTATACCTGATGTTCAAGACTCTTCACAATTGGGCCCTAACCTATTTTCCTAACTTAATACTATCTGGCAAGAGTCATTCTACTCCAATAAGTAGTTTCTCATTCTTAAACTTCTTCCAATTCATTTTTTTTTTCTTGGATTCACTTTTAAGAATTTTTTTTTACTTGTTAATGTTTTACTTTCTCCTTTTCCTCTGTAAGTTCTTCAGAATCCTTATAGTCCCTCTTGTGGTATCACTGCAAGCTCTGTAGGCTTCTGTCAGTTTCCTCTTACTGAACTTCCACTGTACCTACTGTTTCTACCGCTGGATTTAGTAGCAAATTATAGTCTGCTTTGTTGTGTTATATCAGGCACACGCTGTGGCTGGGGCCGTGAATACAACAGCTGTGAGTGAACATAGTCTGGGTCCATGTGAAATTCATAGTATCCTAATGAGGCATGTATTTCCATACCTTTGCCTTTAGGGAGTTGAACTTCTTCCAGTCCGCCTCTGTTATATGGGAATTATACATAGATTTTGAGATGTGTACTTACATGCCCCTAGCTGGACTGTAAGATTATTGAAGGTATAAACCATGTTTTCTTTCTTTCTTTCTTTCTTTTTTTTTTTTTTGAGATTTTATTTATTTGACAAAGAGAAAGAGATCACAAGTAGGTGGGGAAGCAGGCTCCCCCTGAGCATAGAACCCTTTGAGGGGCTCGATCCTAGGACCCTGAGATCATGACCTGAGCCGAAGGCAGAGGCTTAACCCCTGAGCCAGCCAGGCACCCCTAAACCATGTTTTCTACTTCTCTATTCCTTATAGCACTTAACTCAGTTCTCAGCATGTAGCCATCGCTAAGTATATACTCGCTCTGTCAACGTAGTAACAGAAGTTGTAGACTTTGGAGTCACCTCCCTGACCTCATGGACACTGACTGTGTAACACTTGCAAGTTACTTAGCCCTTCTGAGCTGGTTTCCTTATGTGTAAGGTCATGTATGGAAAGCATTTAGCACAGTGTTTGGTACAGACTAAGTGTTCATTGAAAGATACCTCCTTTTCTAATAGACCTATCGAACCAGAAACCACCTCAACAGACTGCCTAGCTCCTGTCATCTAAGACTTACTAGATTCTGTTCAGTTTCTTCAATTATCTTTTTTTTTTAAAGATTTTATTTATTTATTTGACAGAGATCACAAGTAGGCAGAGAGGCAGGCAGAGAGAGAGAGGAGGAAGCAGGCTCCCTGCTGAGCAGAGAGCCCAATGTGGGGCTCCATCCCAGGACCCTGGGATCATGACCCGAGCCGAAGGCAGAGGCTTTAACCCACTGAGCCACCCAGGTGCCCCAGGTTCTTCAATTATCTTGTCCTCTCCTTTTATTCCTCATTGTAACCCACAATAAGAAAGGCATTTCATTTTGTGGTTTAGTATACACTCTGCTTATTTGCAGGTATGGGAAACAAAAGTTCTACAAAGTAATATTCACTGTTACTATGTATGACACTCTGCTTTTTTCTATTGTTAAGGAAAGCTGATTACAGCCATTAACACATTTCAGAACAACAGTTCAAAACACATGCTGGATTTTTGGAATTTGCAGAAGTTGGACTACTACCCAGTCACACAGCTGTGACTTTTCAGTGACAGAGAAACTGGGATGAAGGGACAGAGGCTCGGGGCTCATTCTGACTCTGCGCTCTCTCTCTTCCCCCTGCATTCTGTGTAGTTAGATTCTCCTGTTGTGATTCTGGGCTCGCTGCTCTGGGCAGGAGTGTGCAGTCGTGCATGGTCCAGAGCGGCTACCACAGGAGGTTACCCGGGAGTTGGGACAGACCTTACCACCTTGGCAAGAGAGAAATTTCTCAACCACTTCTTGAGTATATTGTTTCTCTTAGGAAATCGACATCCATGGGTTTTAAAATTGTTGGCATAGTTCTCAAAAAGGGGCCTGAAAAAAACCTTTTTATTACAGAAATTTATAAACATTTAAAAAATAGGCGGAATAGTATAATAAATCCCCATTACCTAAATTTAATTTCACTGATTATCAACATTATGTCCATTCCAAGTAGAACTTTTAACCAAGAACTTTCAAGACATACACAGTTCCCTTCCTTAGTACACACAGATGATCTTTATTTCAGAAGATGTATGTCAGCCTTAGTGTACGTTCTGTGCTTGAGTGCTCGCAGCCTGGTCATTTTACTTGATGCCTGCAAGAGGAGTAAGTAATTCTGTGACAGGAGGGAGCAGGGGTGCGGGGGGTGGCTTCTGTGGAGGACTGCTGGAACCCCAGACCTGTGTTCCCCAGAGATGCAGCCGCCTTGTTGACCAAACTGCTCTTAGGGGAGCCGACATTCATTGCATTTATCTTCTGTGGAAAACCTTTGATTCTTTGTTCCCTACCCTATCTATGGAACAAAAATCCCAAACCATAGATTTTGCTTTATGAACTGGCTCCAGCCTACCTTTCTAGTTTTCGCTTCTGCTCTCTGTCTCTTCCCTCCCATATTCAGCTGCTTCTTACTGCTAAAATACTCAGTCCATTTTGGGCTTGTGATTATTTTTCAAGATTCAGTTTAGATTCGTCTTGTAGGTGAGAGCTTTTTAACTACCTCAGAAGTATGTCGTCCTCTGAGTGTTTTTTCATTTGTTGGGCGTGAGTGTGTGTGTGTGTGTATGTGTGTGGCCACTTAACTGAGTTGTATATATTAGTTTATGTTTGCTTTCTTCCCTACCCTTAATTAGACGGTGCTCCTCCTCCAAAGCAGGGGCTATCTCCTAGTCTTGTCTCCTGAGCACTTCTCTGCTGCCTGCACATAGTAGGCATCCAGTGATGGTTTGTTGGATGACTGTATTTAGAGTTTTAGACTCTGATTTTAATACATGTTCTCTCCAGAGAAGACTTCATCCGAGTTTTGGGGGTTTTTTTTCTCATTTTGTTTTGTATATTTTTCAGTTTTTTCCCCTCCCCTCCTTGGGGATGTCCGTGTAAATTTCTAAAGAGAACTTAAGTTCTGTAGCCTTTTTCTTGGGGTAAAAATACCTTGGTAAACTAGTATAGAGTGCCCACCTTCAGTGCTCCTGCAGCAAAGGTAAGTAAGGTCTGCGTTCATTATGCTTCATTTTCTTGCTGTTGTTGAACAGTGTGGTTTTTATGGAGCTTAAAAAGCAAACTGGGGTGGAGTAGATTTGTGCTTATAATAGCCTTGACCAATTTCTGATATATTTCAGCTCATGGAATGCTGTGTAAATGCCCTGGTGACATCCTTTAAGGAGACTATCTTAGCAGAGTGCCAAGGCATGATCAAGCGAAATGAAACTGAAAGTAGGTAAAACATCACGTAAAGTTCTCATAATCTTTTAAGAGGGTATCTTTGAAGCAGATTACTTTTAATAAGCTGCTGTTAGATCATCCTTTTCTACATAGGTAAATTTGTAACAGTAGACTGTGCTTAAAGAAAATGATAAAATACTTAACACAGCAGTATTGCAAAGAAGGTTATAAATTTACGTTTTAAACATCCCACCCTTAGGTATCAACATCTGTTTGTAGAAAATGGCAGTGGGTTTCAGTTTGTTCTCAGATGTAGGGCTCTGCTTTTAAAGACTAATTAAAAGGACAAACATCTGGGAAAGACTAGAACTAGGTGTTTGGCTTCTGTGTGGAACTTTGTGGCGAGTATTTTTAGAAAGTAATAGGACACTCCTTGTTCATGATCTCCCTCCCTCTTCCCTAAAATATGTTACAATTTAAGGTTTCTGCAAGTGTGCTTTTTTATTACTGACAAGTTTTCTTAATAAAGATATATTTTGGGATGTTGCGAGTACATTACAACCAATATGGTAAAAACTCGAACGCATTCCTCTCCAGGTTTCACTGTGTATGAGTGCAAGGTCCTGTTTAGTCTCTAGTTGCATTTAAAGTGTGCATTTCGGTCAGTTAGGCTCGTACACTTGTAGTTTTATAGTAAAAAGCTCATTGGCATAGACGAAATCTTAGAATCTGTGTATGCCAGGCTAAATAGATCCGTGCTGGGCTCCATGTGGGCTCCCTTCAGAAGGATATGTAGTGGTAGCTGCTTCCGTGCAGTGGGATTTTTGTGAAGATCAGTTACATGGTATAACAGGAGAAAGTGCTTTTATAAACTGAGAAATTCCTTACGAATACAGTTTTATATTATCTCTAATACACTTTTATAATCACTTGAAATAATCTGATGATGGGATTTTTTTTTTTTTTTTTGCCACTTGATGATGTGGTGCTGTATATGTAATACTGCATTTACTTTATGAAATATACTACCCTTCTGTGTAAACTTTTGTACTATTTAGGTTTAAAAATATTCCATTCTCATATGATCTCATTGATATGGGGAATTTAAGATACAAGGCAGAGGATCATAGGGGAAGAGAAGAAAAACTGAAACAAGGTGAAACCAGAGAGGGAGACGAACCATTAGAGACTCTTAATCTTAGGAAACAAACAGGGTTGCTCGAGGGGATGTGGGTGGGGGCCTGGGGTAACTGGATGATGGACTCTGGGGAAGGTATGTGTTGTAATGAGCACCGGGTGTTCTGTAAGACTGATGGATCACAGACCTGTGCCCCTGAAACAAATAATACATTATATGTTAATTAATTGAATTTAAATGTAAGAAAAAAATAAAATAAATAAGTAAAAATATTCCATTGAGTTGAAGGTCAAATGACTCACCTTGTAAGAGGAGTTAGGTTTTATGGTGTGTGATCACTTTTAATTAGAGTTTCTTTTAAAAATAATTTTTGTCAGAGTAGGTGAAACCGTAAGTTATAGTACTTAGTAGGAAAAACTCCTAATTATACCTACAGAATACTGCTAAGGTTTTCAATTTCCAACTATTATTTCTCCAGACTTTTACTATCCTAGGAATTCTAGACCCAAGATACAAATGAAAGAAAAAATGTATTTTGATGGATGAGATGATGATTTGAGTGTGTTCTATCGTTTCAGAATTACATTTGATGTTTTCGCTGATGGACAAAGTTCCCAATGGGATAGAGCCCATGTTGAAGGACTTGGAGGAACATATTGTGAGTGCCGGCCTGGCAGATATGGTAGCGGCTGCTGAAACTATTACTACCGTGAGTGTCCTCAGGGGCGGGGGTGCACGTATGTCAGCGTTGTTCTTTAAATGAGAGATTGGGTACTTAAAATAGTAATTGATGACACAACGGTAATGTTGGAACGTCTTTTAATATCAAGAATTTTTCAGAGAATTTCTCAAATTTTAGAGCTACAGTGTTTTATTAAAATTTTGTTTATATTTTCTCATTTTTTGGTGTTTTCTTTTTTAAAAACTTCAATTGAGTATAAAACATTTTATTTTTAGGATTCTGAGAAATACGTTGAACAGTTACTTACATTATTTAATAGATTTAGTAAACTCGTCAAAGAAGCTTTTCAAGATGATCCGCGATTTCTTACTGCAAGAGATAAGGTATATATTCTTGTATAGTAACGGTATTGTCATAATTTACTTTAAAAAGGAACTTGTACCATTATGCTACTGAATTATAAACTAAAAATATAGCAACCCTGATTTTTTATCAGTGGAGGACAACCATTTTTATTGTATTTGGTTTGTTATATGGTTTTGTAAGAATTGGGTATGCTTGTGAACTAGAATCTAGCTAGGAAATTTGTCTTCATTTTTTTGAGATTTTTTAAAAATATTGAATTCCTATTGATCCATCCTTTAAGACCCACCTCAAAGTACACTTCTCCTGGAACTTCCGTGATACCCTTCCTCGCCCACACCCTGTCCTCCAGCACAGTTTGTTCTTCTGTCCTCTGCCCTTTTCATAGGACTCCTGGGGATCAGGTCCCATTTATCCCACTTCCCTTGCCCCTTTCTCCTGTCCTTACTAGTATGGGATAATAATGAAACAGGGTATTATCCTTCAGGTTTTATCTTTTTTAAGTTTGTTTTGTTTTGTTTTAATTTAAAGAGAGAGAATGTGCATGGGGGCCGGGGGCAGAGAGGGAGAGAGAGAATCCCAAGCAGACTCCCCACTGAGCTTGTAGCTCCACACAGGGCTCCATCCCATGAACCTGAGATTACAACCTGAGCTGAAATCAAGAGTTGGATGCTTAAGTGACTAAGCCCCAGCGTTTTATCTTTTTAAATGTCATAAACCTATCACTAGAAGTTAGTGTCGGTTTTTTCACTTTGATCTACCTTTCTTATTTCTTATTTCTTATTTTTTTTTCTTTCTGTAACTCTAAAAAGACCATCAATTTTCTCCAGTAGGGTTTTTTCCCCCCATTTTTAGGTGGGTAGGTAGGTAGGTAGAGAAAGAGAGAGAGGGTAAGAATGGCTTTAAGGGAGGCTAGAGGTGTAGTGTGCGTTAGTTTGAAATATTAAATGGAGTGGCCAGCAAAAGCTTTGTTGAGGGGGCATCTGAATCAGGATTGAAAGTAATTAAGAAATGAAGTCATATGGCTTTCTGAGGGAAGAGTATCCAGCAAAAGGGACAGCTTAAAAAGCTGTAAGGCAGGAGTTTACCTGTCACATTCCAGGAACAGGAGGAAAAAAGGTCAGTGTGGCCCGAGTGGATGGAGTGAGGGGAGAGGAGTAGGAAATGAAGTCAGAGACAGTAGGAGGCCAGATCACGGAAGACCCTGAGCTAGGGAAGGCAGTTTGGTTTTCACCCCGAGGAGGATCGAAAGTCATTAGAAGGTTTTGAACAGAATGGATATGACTTACATTTTAACAGGGTTACTTGGTTGCTGCAAAAAGAATTGACTGAAGGGGGGCAAGAGAAGAAGTAAGAACATTGGCTAAGAACCTATTTAAGTAATTCATAAAGTAATGATGGAGGCTGGGCCCGGAACGATAGTTGTTAGAGGCAGTCAGAATCGGTCGGATACTGATTATGACAACAGACTGCACGAGATTTGCCAATGAATCTGATGTAGAATGTGATAGAAAGAGACCAGTCAGGGATAACATTTAAATTTTTGTTCTGATTGATTAGAAGCACATGCTTGCTGAGATGGAGAGGATGGTAGGAGAGGCAGGTTTTCGGAGGGTTGGTCATTAGATTAGGAGCTCAGTTTTGGACAGGTTAACTTTGAAACGTTCATTAAACATCTGTGTGGCAATGTCAAGTGTGGCGTATAAGGGAGAGAACAGACCTGAATAATAAATTTGGGAGCTTTAACATACGGATGGCATTTAAAGTGCTGACACCGGCCATGCTCACCAGTGTAATGAGTGAGGATGGAAAAGACAAGAGATCCAAGGTCTGGCCTGGGGCACTGTCAGTTTTGTTACGAGAAAGATGAAGATCCAGCTTTCGTGAGGAGAGAGCAGAGTGAGTGGAAGGAGCCGGAAAGTACAGTGTCGTAGACAACACGTGGAACAAGCGCTTCCAGGATGAGGGCGTGGTGTGCTGGTTTTAAAGAGCCGCTGCCGGGGCGCCTGGGGGGCTCAGGCGGTGAAGCGGCCACCTTCGGCTCAGGTCATGGTCCCGGGGTCCTGGGATCCAGCCCCGTGTTGGGCTCCCTGCTCAGTGGGGCATCTGCTTCTCCCTCTCTTCCTGCTCATGCTCTCTCTCACTCTCTCAAATAAATAAAAATAAAAAATAAATAAAATGCTGCTGTGTCTTGTAAGATGGGGGTTAAGCATTGTCTTCTGCACGGAGGTTGTGAGTGACTTTGGCAAGAACGAGTGGGTTGAGCGGTGCTACCAGTGCCTGGTTGTGGGGAGGGTTTTTCCAGTAGGAGTGGCAGCAGAGAAAGTGGAGACCGTGCGTTAGGTAATTCGTGCAGGAAGTTTTTAGCTTAGGGGGATAAATGACGCAGGAGCTGGAGGTGAGCCAAGGCAAGAGAGAATGTTTAGATTTAAATAATGATCTATTTGTGTGCCTAGGAACAGTGGACGGGGAAATATGATAGAGGAGAAATGAGAGGGAATTCTGTTCACCTCGGTTTTATTAGCATCACGGGGAGTCCCATCCTCTCGGAAAGTCTCCGTAGGAAGTAAATGGGGGAGGCTGAAGGGAAAGACGATGTGTGAAGTGTGTTCTGGGGGTGTGCATAGAGAGAATGGTACGGCCGTCAGGCAACACTAATACCCCACTTGAGAATAATGACGGTCCTGACGTGAGAGGGAACAGGCTGAAGTCGTGGCTTGAAAAATTCTGTCAGGCCACAGACACCGTTAAAATACCAAACTATATTTTAAATATTAAAAATAATGTTCATTTCATTGTAAATTCTTTGCAGGCATATAAAGCAGTTGTTAATGATGCTACCATATTTAAACTTGAATTACCTTTGAAGCAGAAAGGGTAAGTTTTTAAAAATCACGTTTAAAATTCTTAACTTTTTTGGAGTGTATTAGACATTATTGGGTATGTGTGGTGTCCTGTCTCCCTAAAATCTGTTAGGTTTGATTTTTGCTGCTGGTTTTTTTTTTTTTTACTTTTATGATTTTTACTGCCTTTGAATATTAAAAACTCTGTCTTTAATTTCATATTATCTCCCATGGTGATCAAAAAATGTTGATCTTGGGCACCTGGGTGGCTCAGTGGGATAAGCCACTGCCTTCGGCTCAAGTCATGATCTCAGGGTACTGGGATCAAGTCCCGCATCGGGCTCTCTGCTCAGCAGGGAGCCTGCTTCTTTGTCTACTTGTGATCTCTCTCTGTCAAATAAATAAATAAAAATCTTTAAAAAAAAATGTTGATCTTATTTTTTTAAGTAGAAAAATGTTCTTAATCTTTTAGAATCTCTGTGTGATTTTTTTTTCTCCTTATTAGTCTCTAAAGTTACTTTATTACTTATAAAAACACAGAATATAACTTAATTCACCATACTGAAAGAGGGAAGTCAATTTTAATGTAAATATTTATATTGCCATTTAAAAAAATCCAAAATATAATGAATTAAATGGATACATTAATAAATTAAATTTACAAATTGGTAAAGCTGAGCTAGTTACGGTACCTTTAGAGTAGTACTAAGCACTAAGGTTCATTGGAAAAATGTTTTGATATACTTTCTAGCTAAGAATTGCTATTTTAGGGGCATCTGGGTGGTTCACTAGGTTAAGTGTCTGCGTTTGGCTCAGGTCATGATCCCAGGGTCCTGGGATTGAGCTCGACGCCCGCTTGGCAGAGAACCTGCTTCTCTCTCTGTCTGCTGCTCCTCTGCTTGTGTTCCCTCTTTCTTTCTTTCTCTCTCTGACGAATAAAATCTTTTTAAGTGTTGTTGGTTTTTTTTTAGATTTTTTAAAGTTCTTTTTTTTTTTAATTATTTGAGACAGCACGTGCATGTACATGTGCTTGAAGGGGGGAGGGGCAGAGGAGGAGAGACTCAAGCAGACTCCCTGCTGAGGACTTCCGGTGTGTTCATCCTCCCTGAGAATGACCTCGGCCACTCCCTCCCCCTGCCTCCTTCCCGAGGCAGCTGTCGATCTGATTATTGCAGCTGATTACTTTTGCCTGCTCTAGGACTTCATAAAATGGAATCGTACAATATGTACTTTTGTGTGTAAAGTTTCTCTCAGTGCAGCACAGTGTTTTGTGATTTGTCCGTGGTTTTGCACACCACAGTGGTTGGTTTTCCCTGGTGTTTGTACTGCTTTACCCTCCCACCAGTGCCAGTGGATCCTCATTTTTTTTTTTTAAAGATTTTATTCATTTATTTATTTGACAGACAGAGATCACAAGTAGGCAGAGAGGCAGGTAGAGAAAGAGGGGGAAGCAGGCTCTCCACCGAGCAGAGAGCCCGACGCGGGGCTCGATCCCAGGACCCTGAGATCATGACCTGAGCTGAAGGCCGAGGCTTTAACCCACTGAGCCACCCAGGCGCCCCTGGATCCTCATTTTTACCGACATTTAGTGTTATTTTAATTTTAGTCATCCTAGATGTGTGTAGTATCATCTTGGTGTGGTTGTAATTCCATTTCCCTTAAGACTTAATTGGTGTCGAGCACTTTCTCTTGTACTGTTTGGGTTTCTTGTATTTTACTTAAGTATCTGTTCCACTCTTTTGCCTGTTTTGTCCCCCCCCCCCCAGCATTATTCCTTTTCATTAGGGGGCTATAACAGTTCTTAGATATTCTGTATGTAGACTGAGAGATACATGCTTTTCTTTTATGGTTTTTGCTTTTTTATGTTTTATCCAGAAAAGCTTTGTCTGTTTCTACCCCTATGACACGAAAGTAATCTTTTTTGTTTCTTCTAGAAGCTTTAGAATTTTAGCTTAAGATCCATCTTAAATAAATGATTATTTATATTGTAAGTAGGGGGTTAAATTTAATGTTTTTTTCCTTTTCCATATGGATAGCAACTGGTTTCATCATCATTTGTTGGAAATACTTACCATCCCCACTGCATTGCTTCAGTGCATTTTGTCAAAAATCAAGTGACTTAAAAATATGTGTGTTATTTCTGGGCTATTTTACTCCATTTTTTATTTGGATATCCTTAGGCCATTACTACATAGTTCTAATTAATACAGTTCTGTGGTAAGCCAAGTAATTTAATTTTGTTCTTTTTTTCTGTGAACTCTTTTGATGTTCTAGTATTTTGCTAGTATATAGAAATACAGTTGATTGTTGTATATTGATTTTATATCCTGTTACCTTGTCAAAGCTATTCCAGTAGTTGTTTTGTAGATTTCTTTCTTTTTTTTTTTTTTAAATATTTTATTTATTTATTTGACAGACAGAGAACGCAACTAGGCAGAGAGGCAGGCAGAGAGAGAGAAGCAGGCTCTGCACTGAGCAGAGAGCCCGATGCGGGGCTCGATCCCAGGACCCTGGGATCATGACCTGAGCCAAAGGCAGAGGCTTCAACCCACTGAACCACCCAGGCACCGCTGTTTTGTAGATTTCTTAAGAGTTTTCTGTGTAAATAATCATGTAATCTGTGAATACTGTTTTACTCCTTTCTGATCTTCATACCACTTAGTTCTTTTTCTTGCCTTGCTACATGGTTAGGATCTTAAGTACCGTGTTGAATAGAAGTGGTAAAAGTGGGTGTCCCTGTCCTTTTTGTCAAGCTTGGGGGGACCTTTAATATTTATCGCTAGGTACAAAGTTAGCTGAGGGTTTTTCATATATGCCCTTATTTAGATTGCTTTTTATTTCTAGCTTGTTAAAAGTTTTGATAATGAATGGGTGTTGACTTTTATTAAATGTTTTTTCTGTGTTGAAATGATCATAGGGTTTTTCCTCTATATTGTGGTTTTTTGTTGTTGTTGTTTTATTTTTTATTTATTTATTTTTTAAAAGATTTTATTTATTCATTTGACAGAGATCACAAGTATGCAGAGAGGCAGGCAGAGACAGAGAGGAGGAAGCAGGTTCCCCGCGGAGCAGAGAGCCCGACACGGGGCTTGATCTTAGGACCCTGAGATCATGACCTGAGCCGAAAGCAGAGGCTTTAACCCACTGAGCCACCCAGGCGCCCCTGTTGTTGTTTTTTTAAAGATTTTACTTATTTATTTGTCAGAGAAAGAGTGAGCACAAGCAGGGGGAGCCGCAGGCAGAGGGAGAGGCAGACTCCTCACTGAGCAAGGAGCCTGAGACAGGACTTGATCCCAGAACACAGGGATCGTGACCTGAGCAGAAGGCAGACTCTTAACCAACTGAGCCACCCGGGGATCCCAGTACATTGGTTTTTCTTAAAAAATCACATTTAACCAGGGCTGAATTGCTAGGATAAACTCTACTTGGTTGTAATGCATATTATTCTTTTTATATATCCTGCACTCAGTTTGCTAATAATGTTGGTTAGATGTTTTTTTTTTTTTTTCATCTATATTCATGAAGGATTTGACCTCTTTCTTTTCTGGTCTTTGTGCCCTGTATAATTTTCATTTTTATCATGTCTTTGTCATTTTCTGGTATTAGGATTAAGTTGGCTTTGTAAGGAGGATTGATAGTTATTTCCTCCGTTTGTATGTTCTAAAAGAATGAGTGTAATTGGTATTACTTCTTCCTTACATGTTTGATAGAATTCATAAGTGAAATCATCCGGGCCTGGGGTTTTCTTTATGTGCAGATATTGATCCCAGGTTCAGCCTCTTCAGATTTCTTAAGTAACTTAGTTTTAGTTGTGGCCAGGTGTGTTTTTCGAGGCCCTTGTTCATTCTAAGTTGTCAGACTTACATTAGAGCCTCATTAAGATGAGAAATAACATTCACAAGGAAACAGGGCCAGATACCGTAGTTGTAAATGAGTATGTGTATCTCTAAGTTTGTCCACTGAGAGGACCTAGCAGCATTGACACCCCAAAAGCAAGGAACACAACTAGCACCAGATCTAGTCCACTAAATATTATTGTCCTTTGAAAGAAGTTAGGGCTGTGTGAAAAATGGCTGATTCTACCAGAAGTAGACTTCTTCTTGACCAAACTGCAACCCAGCCCCTGGTTGAATTAAAGTGATTGGCCTCCTCCAGAACAGAACAGAGCTTGAACCCACTCCTAATGGGAGCTGACATCATCTGGTGCCTCCGTGATGCTTTACATGTAGTGCCCAGTAATCAGGATGACGTTACCAGGCTTGTGAAGGCAGAGACACATACGCTCAATGAAGAGAAAAACCATTTTAGAAACAGACTGTCAAATGAACCCAATATTGGAGTTGGCAGATAAGGACTTTAAAATAATTAAGATCAATAGCTTAACCACAGTGATACACCACTCACCCCCACTAGAAGGGCTAAAATTGAAAAGACACAAGTATTTGTGAGGATGTGGCGAGATTGGATTCATTTATAGTTCTTCTATGCAGCCACTTTAGAAATAGTTCGGTAGTTCTTCAAGAAGTTAAATACAGAGTTACCATATCACCTAGCAGTTCCACTACTGGATATGTATCCAAGAGAAAAAAACATACACCTTCTCAAAAATTTGTGCATGAAGGTTTGTAGCAGCATTATTCTTAATAGCCTTCCCCAAAAGGAAACAACCCGAATGCCCATTGTCTGACGAATGGGTAAGCAACATGCGATATATCCGTGCAGTGTGATATCATCCAGCCATAAAACAGAATGAATTCTGATACATGCTACAACATGAATGAAACCCTGAGAATATGCTAAGTGAAATCAGCTACATACAAAAGAACACATTTTCTATTGTTCCACTTATATGAGGTGTCTAGGATAGGCAAATTCATTGATATAAAAAATAAAATTGACATTAACAGGGACTGAGGGTGGGGGGAGTACAGAGTTATTGTTTAATGGGTGTAGGGCTGCTGTTTAGGACAGTAAGAAAGTTCTGCACACCAATCATATTTGCAGAACATTGTGAATGTACTTAATGCCGCTAAATTGTAAACTTAAAAATGGTTAAAATTGTAAATCTTTTTACCACAATAAAAAAGGAAAGTATTGGGACGCCTGGGTGGCTCAGTTGGTTGGGCAGCTGCCTTCGGCTCAGGTCATGATCCCGGCGTCCTGGGATCGAGTCCCACATCGGGCTCCTTGCTCATCAGGGAGCCTGCGTCTCCCTCTGCCTCTGTCTGCCATTCTGTCTGCCTGTGCTCGCTCTCTCTCCCTCTCTCTCTCTGACAAATAAATAAATAAAATCTTAAAAAAAAAAAAAAAAAAAAAAGGAAAGTATTGGGACGCCTGGGTGGCTCAGTTGGTTGAGCGGCTGCCTTCGGCTCAGGTCATGATCCCAGCGTCCTGGGATCGAGTCCTACATCGGGCTCCTTGCTCGGCGGGGAGCCTGCTTCTCCCTCTGCCTCTGCTGCCACACGGCCTGCCTGTGCTCGTGCTCGCGTGCGCGTGCACGCTAATAAATAATCATTTAAAAAAAAAAAAGGAAAGTATTTTTTTAAAGAAATGAACTACCAGTATGTGTTATGATAAGGATGAATCTTAAGAACATTATTCTGCGTAAAAGAATTCAGTCACAAAAGACCACATATTGTATGGTTCCTTTTACTGAGATGCTCAGAATAAGGAAATCCGTAAAGAGAGAAGGTGGATGACTTGTAGCAGGGACCAGGCAGGGGGAGATAGCTGAAGAATGACATTCGACTGGTGATGAGTATGGGGTTTCTTTTGGGGATAATGAAAATGTTTTGAAATTTCACTGTGATGGGGTGCACAGGTGGCTCAGTCGGTTAAGCGTCTGCCTTCAGCTCAGGTCATGATCCCAGGGTTCTGGGATCGAGCCCTGCTTTGGGCTCCCTGCTCAGTGGGGAGTCTGTTTCTCCCTCGGCCTCCCGTCCTCTCTCATGAATAAAGAAAATCTTCAAATATTTTTTTTAAAAATTTCATTATGATGATGGTTGCACAAGTTTGTAGATATACTTAAAAAACATTGAATTAGGTACTTTAAATGGATGAACTGCATGGTATGTGAATTATATCTTAGTAATAAATTTAAATAGATAAGAAATAATTCATATTAATGGACAGATAGGTGGAAAATGTTACCTGAGAAAAGGTAAAATATGTGTAGCAATCTGTAAGTGGAATTCTAGAGAACAGAAAAGGGGGACATAGCAATATTTGAAGAGCAGTTGACCAGAAATTTCCAAAACAGATGCAAGATGCCATTTAGGTTCAGACAGCTCTCTGAATCCCCTCTCTGAATCCCAAGTGGGATTGATGCAGATTAAGGCATTCCTAAGTGTTTCATAGTGAAACAGACAAGAACTGAGAACAGACGAGCTCTAAGACAGCCCTGGGGGGGAATGACATGCGGCCTGCACATAAACAGCCCCGAGAGGCTGACCACCATCTTCTCAGCAGGCGCGTTGGAGGAAGGGAGACAGGAGGCCTCCCTGCAGGAGGGTGGCGGTTCCTGAGGTAGCGCGGCATTGTCCGTGGGAATAGACGTGAAGAAATAGAGGGACCCTGGGGAAGTGAGCTAGTGGTCATCCAGTGTCAGAAACACCTTCCCCAAGTCTGCCATGTGGAAGCTGGAGATCAGCTCTGGGTCCTCCCCCTTCACATCTGCTCTCCTCTACACCCGAGCCCTCTGGTGGAAGCACCAGTTACCATTTGCCCTTTCCACTTCCCCAGTTTTTCCTCCCTGCTTTGCAAAGAAAGGCGCGCCTCTCTCTCTCATTATACTGCTGTGTGTTGCCTTGAAACATAAAAAGCCTCTAAGCTGCAGAAGAAGGGATTATTTTGAAACGTTGGGATTGATGTACAGAGGATGAATTTCTGACAGCTAGGTGTTGGGCCCTTTTGCAAGTCACATGGGTTCCATAATTTGATGCATTACTAAAAATGACCTTTTTTGTTAGATCTGTATGTATTTTTTAAGCATATAACTCAGGAGGTTCTCAACGTAACATCAGAAAACCTTCTTCCACTCCCATTTACTTACTTAGGTGAATAATATTTTTTCAGGACAGATGTACAGTTATAAAAATAAAAACTAGGAAAAAAGTAGAAATAAAATTGTGGTTTCTGGATTCGTTAAGTAGCAAGGGGAAAAGTTTCATGTACCTCATTAAGATATTGTGTATGTTTTATACACACAGACACAACATAATTATGTTGTTTTGGTAGGTTGTGTACTTTTTATTAAAAAATTATTTTTATTAACATATAATGTATTATTTGCCCCAGGGGTACAGGTCTGTGAATTGTCAGGCTTACACACTTCACAGCACTCACCATATCACATACCCTCCCCACCGTCCATAACCCAGCCACTCATAAGTTATGTCCTTAAAACAATTTGAATTAACTCCATTCTGGGACACTTGAGTTTTGTATACACAAATTTTAGAATGTTGAATTTTAATTTATTTACATTCATAATTTAGAGAAGCCAGATAAAGAATAAATGCAAGACTTCCAAGCAGAAAAATACAGTACATCCAGAATTATTAAACAAACAAACAAACAAAAAACAATACATTGGCTTTTAAATTTTGTTTGTTTTAAAGATTTTATTTATTTGGCAGACAGCTAGAGAGGGAACACAAGCAGGGAAAGTGGGAGAGGGAGAGGAAGCAGTAGGTTTCCCGGTGAGCAGGGAGTCTGATGTGGGGCTCGATCCCAGAACCCTGGGATCATGACCTGAGCCAAAGGCCGATGCTTACCCGACTGAACCACCCAGGGGCCCTGGTTTTTAAATTTTGTTAGCAAAGTAAAGTAGAGATGCAGGTTCTTCATTGTTTCAGAAAAGTTTGCTTACTTTTCTAAAATGAATGATGGTAGGTATCACATAACTGTGGAATTTAGGTTACCTTGGATACATTCCAAAGAACAGTTTTTTCTTGATATATTAATAACAAAAAGTTCTAAATGCTAACTTACAAAATATACACAATGTTTTCAAAAGTACTTAGGAAGTTAGTACCTGAATAAAAATTTTTAAAGATGATTGGCAAGGCCAGCACTCAGGGCGGGGTAGGCCGGTACCTGGGGTACAGAATGTGGGTCTCCCTCTCAGCACCCTGCAGGTGCGCCTGTGGGAAATTAGAGTCAGCGCCTCTTTGAGCTAGGCACCCTCCTTGTCTTGCTCATCCTCGTCTCAGCCCTGATCACTAGTTTTATACAACATAAGGAATATGTGAAAAATTGGCTTTAGGAAAAATATTTGCAGGTATCATTCGCTTTTCATCACTGCTTTTAATTTGTTTTTTTAGGGTGGGATTAAAAACTCAGCCTGAATCAAAATGCCCCGAGTTGCTTGCCAATTACTGTGACATGTTGCTAAGAAAAACACCGTTAAGCAAAAAACTAACCTCCGAAGAGATTGAAGCAAAACTTAAAGAAGTGGTACATATATTTTTTTAAATTTCAGCAGTTTTATTTACCTCACTTTGAATTTGTGTTGTGCTTACAAGACTTTGTGTGGTAGCAGTTAATGTTGTGAAATTTTACAGTGTAAGATCTCTAGAGGGCAGTTATTTCTCTTCCTGGGAATTTTAATTCTGAAGCTTCTAGAAAAGGGAAATAGTGTTTAATTCTTCCCCCTTTCCTGATTCTTGTGAAGGAATTCATTGCTACCTCCTATTAAAGTAAAAAGAAAGGGAAAATGGAGCTGGTGGTGTTTGGAATGACAGTAGAGAGACTGGGGGTTTGTCACTTCTTTCTTTTTGTGGGAGCTCAAAATAGAGAACTAGAAATGAGTGAGTGTAGATAACAATTAATTGCTTTCATTTTTGTCTCCTGGTTGTTAGTGTCTTTTGCTATAAGCCCAGGAATACAAGGAAGAAAAAAAGAAGATAGAAAATACAGACAAGAAGGCTAAAGAGATTAGTGTCAGATCGAAGTGAAAAGGCTATACAGAAGAGAAATTTTGGGGAGAACCCTTAATTTTAATATGAAGTTTTACACTATTTATTAAATCTGAAAAGTTGATGTTTATAGGAACTAAAAGGTTATTCGATTAAAGTCTCAAATTTGCTAGCTTTTAAAGTAGCTAAGTAGGGTATTGGGACTGGTCATTTTTCTGAGATGGGTGGTTCAGTAAGCTTCTGTCTGTGTATGTTTGTGTAAATTTCTGGATTTTGACACTGGGGTTATAGAAGGGTCTCAGTGAGAGTTGGCTAAGAATATACATGAATTGAAAGTAACTTTGTTTTCTGTACAGCTGCTGGTACTTAAATATGTACAAAATAAAGATGTTTTTATGAGATACCACAAAGCTCATTTGACACGACGTCTTATATTAGACATTTCTGCTGATAGTGAAATTGAAGAGAATATGGTAGAGTGGCTACGAGTAAGTAAATTTTTATATATATATACATTTTTTAATATAGCACATGGTTCTTATGTGTGCTTAAGTAATACATTTTGGTGATGTTAGTGTCAAAGAAGTAGGGGACATTTTATAAGAGCATGGCATCCATTATATAAAATAAAGTGATATCTAATAAAGTACATTTTCTTAATAAAGACTTTTAGTGAGACACTTTTGCTCTTGGTTTGCTTCTGATGTTTTGCACTTTTGTATTTCCACTTTCGTTTGAATTGACCTTATTGAATGGGCTATGGGACAAATCATTGCAGTTTTAAGGTGTTTTCAGTACTAAATGCTTAACTGTAGGGATGTTTGTAAATAATGACTTTTATATAGCTAAAAGAACCAATACGTAAGAAATGATGGCTTATTTTGGGTAATAATGCTAATTTAATTATTAAATTCTCATATCAAAATATTTTAAGTCTGTCCTGTCAGTTCACTTAAATGGGATTTGAATTATATTACAATGAATGTGTTCTATTCATTTATATGATGTTAAGATACATAATACTATATTATATAAGATCCTACAGTATAAAGTTTTTATTTATATTTATATATAAAATATGTATTAATACTAATAAAGCTGTGTATTTTATATATAACTTTCATTTATATATATATTTCATAATATGCGTTTATAGATTACCCTGCTTTGCATACTACAGGATAGTAAAAATTAGTCTGCAGACTGACAGTGTGCAAAATGATCTTAATGTTAACAATTAGTGGGAAAAATTATTGTTTTTTGACTCTGAGAAATTTCTGTTAAAACATTAAAAACTCTCTTACCTATTAAAAAAATTTATAAAATGAGTATGTATTTAGTACATTGTAATTTAAGACATAAGAAACTATCAGAACTAAAGTACTGTTTCTCTGTAAAAATTTTAAGATTAATTAGAAAAATATTTGCAATTCATATGTCCAATGCCGTATCTAGAATACATAAAGAACTCTTAAAACTCCCCAGTAAAAAGACAGCTAAGGTACAAGTGGGCACAGAATTAAAGCAGACATTTCTTCCCAGAAGATACCCACATGGCCAGTGCATGTATCAGAGATGTTGGACATCATTAGTCATTAGGGAAACACAAATCAAAACCGTAGTGAAATATTTTTTTTACTTTACTCCTGCTTTTCTCCCACTTACCTTTACTCCCACTGCGGTAGCTAAAATTAAAAAGAAAACAAGTGTTGGCACAGAAGAAGAGAAGTTGGAACCTTACGTGCAGCTGGTGAAACTATAAATCAGGGCAGCCTCGGGGGAGAACTGCTGTTTTGTTCTTAGAAGCTGGACATGCAGTCAGCCCAGCAGTTCTCCTAAGTAGTTGCGCTCAAGAGAAATGAAAGCATATGAGCCACGAGAACCTTGTCTGTGAATGTTCACAGCGGCGTTCCTGATAAGAGCCACAACATGCAAACAACCCACAATGCCGATCAGCTGATAATGGATAAACCAAATGTGGTTTAACCATACAATGGGACGATACTTAGTAGTCACAAGAAAAGCAGTCCTGACACACACTACAACACAAGGGAACACGGAAAACACTGCTGAGTGAAAGAATTGGGTTACAAAGACCACTCGGGATATGATTCCACTAAAACAAAATGTCCACAGTGGCCAAATGCACAGAGACCCTGTAAATACACTAAAACGTACTTAATTGTACACTCCGAAAGAGTGAGTGTTGTGGTAGATGAGTTGTATCTCAGGGAAGGTGTCCTGTAAATGAAGAGCAGTTTGAGCAGCCCGGGCCTTCGTGTCATGTGACTTAGAATGAGCATCTTTTTGTGCCTTGGAGAGTCCTCAGGCGCCCCCCACCCCACCCCGTGAGCCTGGGTCAGCTTCCAGCCTATTGTCATTCGGGCTCTCAGTGTTGTGAAAGTGTTTGCTTGTGTCTCTTCTCCTGGGGCATCTTGGTTTTTTTTGTTACTGCTCCTTTCCCACTTAAATTGGTAATTTACCTTCAGTAAATTAACCTTGAGGTAACTCACCTTAGTTCCCTTGCCTGTATACTTCGCATATTCAACATTCGGCAAGTTGGCCTCAGTCAGCTCTTCTAGAATGCTGTTTATGTTCTAGTAGATTATTTTCATTCCCAACTGTATTTTTATTTCTGTGGTGTCCTTTCATCATTGTCATTACCCACGTAGCTCTCTTGATCAATTTTTCTTAGCCATTTTTGGTTATCCATTTTTATAAAATGTCAAGTGGATTTATCCCTAGAAGGCAAGGATGCAACAAAACTGTAAGCCTTGCTTTCTGTGGATAAACCGGGTTCACAGATGACTAAGATTTTGAAAAAAAGTGTCGTAATCGGTCATGACAAAAGTGTCGTGATTGAGAATAAATTTGTCCTTTCAAACTTAATACATGGTGATAATGGAGAGTTGACGCGTGTTGTTGAGGGACTAGTGTTACTGAACTCTACTGTGGTGACTGATTCATGTCAATTGGAATCATGCAGAGAAAGCCTGGGTGACCTGTACTGTCATTTAGTTTTTAAGAATCAAATTTAATACGTATTAGAATATAAATATTCTAATAAAGGGGAATGATTTTATCTTAAAGCATCTAAGACTCAGTTTTCTGTTAAAAGTTTTTCCTAATAGTATATCAGATTATATATTATTATTCATTACCTCTTTTGTCTTTGCCTTTCATAGGAAGTTGGTATGCCAGCAGATTATGTAAACAAGCTTGCTAGAATGTTTCAGGACATAAAAGTATCTGAAGATTTGAACCAAGCTTTTAAGGAAATGCACAAAAACAATAAATTGGCTTTACCAGGTATTATTTTATAATTATGTGTGTGTGTATGTATATATACATATATATACATATATATGTACATATATATACCTTTTTAAAGAGAATATTTTTGTTTTCCAGTATATTAAAAATGAACCCTAGCTGTAACAGATACAAAGATGTTACAAAGTCCACATTCCTTGAAGACATCCAGCAGAACAGAATTTAACAGAATTTAGATTTGCTAATCCTTATTTTTATGTATGTATATATTTTAAAAATTATTTTTAAATTATTTTTTAAGATTCATTTATTTATTTCAGAGAGAGAGCATGAGCAAGAAGGGCAGAGGGAAAGAGAGAGAGAATCTCAGGCTGACTCTGTTGAGCTCAGAGCCCAACATGGGGCTCAGTTTCATGACCCTGAGGTCATGACGTGAGCTGAAACCTAGAGTCGGACGCTCAACTGACTGTGCCACCTAGGCGCCCCTATTTTTTATTTCTTCAAAATAGCCCCAACTCACTGCCTGAGCTTTACATGTTTCAGGCCAGTCACGTGAAGAGACTAACTTACGTCTTTTTTATTTTAAGATTTTATTTATTTACTTTTAAGTAGGCTCCACACCCAGCATTCATGAACCCATGACCCTGAGATCAAGACCTTGGCTGAGACCAAGAGTTGCTTCACCGACTGAGCCACCCAGGCATCTTCTCCCCCTCCTTTTTTTAAAGATTCTATTTATTTATTTGAGAGCGAGCACCAGCAGCAGGGTGGGGGAGGGGAGAAGCAGACTCTCACCTGAGCAGGGAGCCCATCCTGGAGCTCAATCCCAGGACCCTGGGACCATGACCTGAGCAGAAGGCAGAGGCTTTAACTGACTGAGCCTCCCAGGTGCCCCTCCCTCCCGTTTTTTTGGTTTTTTGTTTTTTTAAATTTTTTACATAGTCTCTACAGCCAGTGCGGCATTCAAACTCATAACCCCAAGATCAAGAGTTGCATGTTTCCCCAGCTGAGCCAGCCAGGTGCCCCTCTAATCCTTATTATAATTATTTTTTTTTCTAAAAGGACGCTTCGAACAAAATGTTTAGGGTTTTGTTTCGTTTTCACCAATGCTTACCCAGTGTTTATGTATTTGTTTCTTTTTAATTTTATACATTTTCAAGATTATTTATTTCATATTTTCTGATATTCTTGCCTATAGCTGATTCAGTTAATATAAAAATTCTGAATGCTGGGGCCTGGTCAAGGAGCTCTGAGAAAGTCTTCGTCTCCCTTCCTACTGAACTGGAGGATTTGATACCTGAAGTAGAAGAATTCTACAAAAAAAATCACAGTGGTCGAAAATTACATTGGCATCATCTCATGTCAAATGGAATTGTAAGTAGATGCTGTGTTAGTTCTGATACTGGTTTGACTGAAAGTACCAGCGCTCCACATTAGAGTTGCTGAAACAGAGAGATGTTTGTCTGTTTTGTAGGTGCAAGTTTAAATGGGTCTAGGGGGTCCAGTCCACGGAGTTGTAGGACGTGGGCTTCTGGTTGTAGCAGTGCACTTCCAGTATTGCTCTTGTCTGTAGATCCAGTATGATCCTCACTGTGGCTGTCTTCCAGCCCAGCAGGAAGGGAGAGATGAGGGTGTGCCTTACTTCAGGAGCAACTCCTAGAAGTTGCCCCATCATTTCCACTCACATCTCATTGGACAGAACGGGTCACATGACCACACTTTGTCCCAGGGAGAGCTGGAATTTGAGCCTTTATTCTGGATAGTCAGTAAGATCTGCTAAAATTTTGATTACCATGTAAGAAAGGAAGAATGGGTACTGGAAGACAGCTAGCAGTCTTTTTCATGTTTAATCTCATGGAAGGGAGAGTATGGTAGGGAGATGGTAATCATTCTGAAAAGAGTCTCATCTTGATATTATTTTGTCTGTCATAGATAACATTTAAGAATGAAGTAGGTCAATATGATTTGGAGGTCACAACGTTTCAACTGGCTGTGTTGTTTGCATGGAACCAAAGACCCAGAGAGAAAATCAGCTTTGAAAATCTAAAACTTGCAACTGAACTCCCTGATGCTGAGCTTAGAAGGACTTTATGGGTTTGTTTTATGTTTTTTGTTTTTAAAGTTATATCCAGTCACAAGGCAGGAAATACTTGATGGCTTGCTTACAATAAATTTTTGAATTCATAACACTCTGAAAATGACCTTTAACCCAGAAATAATACACTTATGAGAGATGTTAGTGCACTAATGAGGTATTCGTGGTAAGAAAGAAATTGAAAATAAGCAAGTTACCGAGATGGTGAAAGACAAGAAAGAAAGAAAAAAAAAGTGAGAAAGACTGAGTTGGTGTTAAACGTTACCTGCGAGAAGTGTGACCAGAGATTTCATACTGAGAATGTGTTCAAAGATTTTATCATGACCAAAAATGTAAGAATTAGAAAACTTTGGTCTTTTTGAGAGCCTGCAAAATGTCCTTGTTAGTCTCGTGCCCACAGCTACATTTTACCCTTACTCCACAGACCTCTTGAAAGTTCCAGAACAATAATTGTCTAGAGGGAAAGAGCTGGCAAATTGCTTTTGCAGTGATCGCCTCTGACCAATCCCTCTGGTCTCTTGTCCTGCCGTAAAGAGATCATGTATTGCTTCCTTCCTCATAACGAGCTCCTGCTCCTTTTCTTTTCCCAGTGAACATTTACACTGTTACATTCATTGAGGTACCATGTAAAAGTTGAATTGTGATTTTGTGCTTATAATTTGTTCTCACCTCTTTTAGTCACGTTGAAGAATTGCTCTTTGTGTTCCATACTGTTAATAGATTTTGTTTTCTTTTTGTTCTACATAGTCTTTAGTAGCTTTCCCAAAGCTCAAGCGGCAAGTTCTATTATATGAACCTCAAGTCAACTCACCCAAAGACTTCACGGAAGGCACCCTCTTCTCAGTGAACCAGGAGTTCAGTTTAATGTAAGGTTGACGGTTGATGTAAAATACAAACACCTTGTTTGAATTTTGGTGATTTATTGTTAGCACAATAATTATTTTCCTTACATTATATTTAAAACAACATTCTAGGGTTATGCCATCTAGTTGTTTATTAAACATGGTAATGAACTAGAGATGCTTCTTATTTGTCAAGGATACATTTTGGTGTGTGATTATGTTGCTTTTCATCTTTAAACATCCTGTTGAACTCTAAAGAAGCTTCATTCACACAAAGCATTTTTCCCCCTAAGATCCATTTAGATGATAACGCTGAACAACAGCCCATATATCTTCCAACTGTCTAAGCACGTTTAGGGCAGTATAAAGTATATTAGCTCTGTTATTACAGGGAATGCTGTCACCCATACATAATAGCTGAGCTTTTGTTGTGTTTTGGGAAAATCAGATGCTTCATTGTAAACAAAGCTGTATGTTGATTATTCGTTACTTTTCCTTTAGATAGTTCTGGAGAGTAATTTTCAGAATTTTTCTAAATCTTTTTTTTTTCAGACATTATTGCTATAGTATGATGTCAAAAGGCCTTCAACTGTAAAATACGTGATTCAATGTTTTTTTGCAGAAAAAATGCTAAAGTTCAGAAAAGGGGTAAAATCAACTTGATTGGACGCTTGCAGCTCACAACAGAAAGGATGAGAGAAGAAGAGAATGAAGGAATAGTTCAACTAAGAATACTTAGAACCCAGGTTTGTATAAGGCGGAGTGTCTATACTTTGACAAATTTTTGTTCTTTTTTTAATCTTCAATTTTTTTTTTAATTTAAAAGCATGTAGGCATTCAAACTGTTTGTAACAAAGAGCTAATTTTCATTTTGCTGGAATTTAAAAATTGTATTGCTGGCGTTCTCTTAGCTGCTGAAAGAGATGTCTTTGATGGCCTCTGGTAGATTGTATTGGTTGGGCAAAACCTTGGTTTTTTGAGTTGTGTCTCCCTTTGATCACAACTGACTAAACGTGTGTCCACAATAAGTTATAATTCCAGGATTGAAGTATTTAAACTCTTATTTAATTTTAAGACATATAATTCCATTGTAATATGAAATTAGGGGATACTTTTGAAAACTTTTTTTTTTTTTAAAGTTTTGTTTATTTATTTTTAGTGGCCTCCACACCCAGTGTGAGGCTCGATTTCCTGACCCCAAGATCAAGAATCTCATCCGCTTCTGACTGAACCAGCCAGGTGCCTCTACATTCACAAACTGTAAAGCTAGGGTTGTGGTCCCTTCTGAACACGATAAAGAACACTTATGGCCAACTGATGTGTGACCATTTTAACTTTAGAAATATTCTTATTAGGGATGCCTGGGTGGATCAGTCAGTTAGGCCTGTGCGTTTGGCCCAGGTCATGATTCCAGGGTCCTAGGATTGAGTCCTACGTTGGGCTCCTTGCTCAGCGGGGAGCCTGCTTCTCCCTCTGCCTGTCCCTGCTTGTGCTCAGTCTCTGTCTATCTCCATCTCTGACAAATAAGTAAAAATCTTAAAAAAAAAATATATTAAAACCAACCACTTTCACTGTTTTTATATAATATTTGAAACTGTTGGCCAATTCAGTAAATATGAAACAAGAGGAAGATTAAAATAGTTCATCACTTCTAGATCATCTAGTATGATAAGGGAGCAGAGAAAAGATGAATAAAAACCTGGTGCTTTTCTATTTAGCAATAAATAAATTTTAAAAACTTAAGAGAAAGGGGCACTTGGGTGGCCCAGTTGGTTGAGCATCTGACTTGATTTTGGTTCCGGTCATGATAGCTGGGTTGTGAGATGGAGCCCCATGTTTTGCTCCCCGTTCAGCAGAGAGTCTAGTTGAGATTCTTGCTCTCTGCCCCTGCCCCCACTTGTATGCTCTCCATGTCAAATTAATTAATTAACTAATTAATTAAATCTTTAAAAAAAACTTAAAAGAAAAAATAAAAGAAGAAACCATAGAATTCATAGGCACTTCTTTAAAAATTTGTGGCCCTTGACTGAGAGTCAAAAGGAGATTTGAGTAAATAGAAAGATCTTGCTCTTTTTCTCTTACTAAAATGTTTAATTGAGGTTAATGTCCATGTAGAATGCACATTTCAGAGGTTGTCAGTGAGTTTTGGTAAGTGTACGTACCTGTGTGACCATCACCTCGGTTAAGATACAAAAGAGGTTTCTGTCAGTCCAGCCACCCCCCTCTGACCCACCAGATTCCTCTCACCACTTCCTAGTTGTGCCTGTTTCAAGTCTCCACAGAACCAGAATCAGACCATGAATGTACTTATGCTGTCTAGCTTTTTTTTTTTTTAATGATTTTATTTATTTATTTGACAGAGTGAGATCACAAGTAGGCAGAGAGGCAGGCAGAGAGAGAGGAGGAAGCAGGCTCCCCGCTGAGCAGAGAGCCTGACGCGGGATTCGATCCCAGAACCCTGGGATCATGCCCTGAGCCGAAGGCAGAGGCTTTAACCTAATGAGCCACCCAGGTGCCCCTGTCTAGCTTCTTTTGCTCAGCATGCAGTAACCACATTCTTCAAAGTTAAGACTGAATTGCTTAAGGAGTCAATTTTCCCCGTATAAAGAGTTGACTGGGAATATTTTGGGAATTTTACAAATTGATTCTCAGTTTTATGAGAATAAATAAATGAGAGTGTTTGAGATCCTTAAAAAAAAAAAAGAATAAGGTGTAGGTAGAACTTGCTGTGGCAAACGTGAACATTTACGAAAATACTGATGAAAATAACAGTGTAATAGGCAGATAGGTGGAGGAAGGTAGCTCAGAATTGAACCTACCGTATAAGTATAGACAAACTTTGGAATAAAGGAAATAATTCCCATGGGCCATGAAAAGGGAGTTCAGTAAGAGATTTTGGGGAGTTTCACATTTGGGGTGAAAATCAGGTTATAGTCCGAGTTTTTGGCTACACCAGGATAAATTCCAGGTGGATTAGAGTTGAGCAGGTGTCGTCATTCTATAGGATGTGCAGAGAAAATGAAGTTTTCCTGCTTTGTCTTAAACTGGTGGCTAATGACGTGCATTCCAGTGACCCGGCTGTCCCTTTAGGTAGTGCTCATCTTTCTCATTTCTCCGTGATCTTCCTCCCCCCAGCCCCACTCTCTGCTGTTTCACAGATGGCGTCTGGAAGGATTGAGGGTGAGAAGAATTCACTTGACCTCATAGTGATAGTGAAGGGATCGTCCTATCCTTGTGACAGTGTCCTGGGTTCTTGCATTTTTTGGGCAATGCTTTATCTGTCAGCTGCGGGAACCTGACTTCCTTGCTATCTGCTGCTCATGTCTGTAGCACATGAGCTCTGGTTCCTTCTTTCACCAGTCGGTAAGGACCACCTGGGTTCTCCCCACTCTGCCTGCCTGTCCTCTGTTCTCAGGGAGCGCTGCGGCTCTCTCGACTCTGCCCCATCTCCCACGGGGCCCCTTGGCCTGTGTGCCCTCTGTCACTTTCACCTGCTGCTGCGGGGTTACTCTCGCCTGGCACTAAAGGCTTTCGGGGGTTTTGTTAGCTCTGCACCCCTTCTGCGCCACGTGGGAACCAGAGGAGGGTCGGGAGTGCCTGCTCTTTCCGTCCTGTCAGGCCCCGTCTTGCAGTGACGTCTGGGTAGTAAGCACAGACCAGGGCCAACGCCCGTGCTCTGTTCTTGTCCCTCCTCGAACACAGCCCCCTCCCTCACCTCTGCCAAAGCTTGAGACTGGTACAGTCAGTTCTCCTCCCTGGCTCCCACGTCAGATGTTCACGTGCCTGAAGGCTTCCCCCTTCGTTCTTTCTTTCTGCACCCTTGACATAAGCCCCTCATCGAGACCCCGGCATCTGGATACATTGAGGATGGGAGGACTTCACTGACCTCCCTGTGACGGGGGAAGGATCCTCATGTCTCTGCCGGGGAAGTGGAAGAGTCGTTTCTCTTGCCGAACAGTTAACTCGCGTTCAAGTCTGTTACCACTTTGCTGCAAAACTCCACTTGGAATGTGAAAAGCCAATATTACCTCTCATTTGCTGCTTTCATTTCTTTTTTAACAAATTCTGTTCTCTACCAAGGCAGCCAGATGCCTTTGGTTTGCTAAAGACAGGGTTCATGTGGGAAAAGCAAAGGAGAGAATATATAATAATTTTTGAGTTATCCGTATTACAAGCTTAATAGTAATTAAGTCATCAACAACTATTTATAAAATTGACTTAGGGGAGGGGTGCCTGGGTGGCTCAGTGGGCTGGAGCCTCTGCCTTCGGCTCAGGTCATGATCTCAGGGTCCTGGGATCGAGTCCTGTGCCGGGCTCTCTGCTCCACGGGGAGCCTGCTTCCTCCTCTCTCTCTGCCTGCCTCTCTGCCTACTTGTGATCTCTGTCTGTCAAATAAATAAATAAAATCTTAAAAAAAAAATTGACTTAGGGGAACAGTGCTTCCTGTAGGAAGTCAGAATACTTCATTGAATCAGTAAACTGAAGGTAATATTTATAGCAAATACAATTTATTATTCTGGTAGTTACTGATGTTTAAAAGTAGACACCAGGGCGCCTGGATGGCCCATTGGGTTAAGCCTCTGCCTTTGGCTCAGTTCATGATCTCAGAGTCCTGGGATTGAGCCCCGCATCAGGCTCTCTGCTCAGCAGGGAGCCTGCTTCCCCCCCCCCCCCCCCCCCCCCTCTCTCTCTGCCTACTGTGACCTCTCTCTCTCTCAAAAAAAAAAAAAAAAAAAAAAAATCTAAAAAAAAAAAAACAACAAAAAAAAAACGTAGACACCAGCTGGCATGAGCTTCTATACACAAATAACTCTGCCTACAATGGAAAAGGGAGTATAAGGGGTTTGTTGTATCTTAATTTGTCGCTTAGCATAATACCAGGTTACATACATACTGTGTTCACAGGTCAGAGAAATTTTTTAAATGTGCATAGTGTGGAAAAAAGTAATAGAAGGAAGTATCCCAAAACATAAGGTGTGGTTTTCTGCAGAGAGGTTATGGGCAATTTTGCTTTTCCTCATTTTTCAAAATCTTTACAATCAGATTTTCTTTTATAGTGAGTGAAAAAAAAAAGGATTTTTATTTAAGTAAAAGCTGCTGGTCTCAAGATTAATCTAGTGGTTAGTCTTTTGGATGGATGTTGGAAAGAGAATCAAATACATAAAAAGTCATGTTTTGTTGTTTTACTTAAAATTTAATCTATTAATGTTCTTTCATTTGTATTTTTCTTTTAGGAAGCTATCATACAAATAATGAAGATGAGAAAGAAAATTAGTAACGCTCAGCTGCAGACTGAATTAGTAGAAATTTTGAAAAACATGTTTTTGCCACAAAAGAAAATGATAAAAGAGCAAATAGAGTGGCTAATAGAGCACAAATACATCCGAAGAGACGAGTCCGACATCAACACTTTCATATACATGGCGTAATCTTGAATATCGTGGACAACATTAAGAACCCAAATTTCAGAGTGCTTGGGCAGAAAGTTATAACAGTTTGTGCTGGAGGAAGGTTTATTTGGACTTTGATTACATAAATATTAAAATCTCTGCCTTACCTGACAAAACAACTCTATTTTGCCAATCACATTAGCTAGCATGATGGCATCCCCTTCATGTTGCACACTCTGTAACAGCATGCTGTTTTGTAGAGAAGCTTGCATTCATGAAGAGCCCCCGATGAACTTGTAAAAGTAAACTTGATTTCTATCCACCGGAAGAAATAGTTGGGAAGGGTGAGGGCGGGGTTCTTGTTGCTTTTCTTTTTCCCCCTCTTTTTTTTTTCCCTCTCTTACAAAAATGTACTTGTGCAAGGAAGGATCTTCAGATATTCGTGCACTGAATAATGCTGTTATGTTTTGTTTTTTAAAATGCAATTAAAACTAGAAATAGCACTCTTGGTTTCTTTTGATCAAAAGAGGGAGCTGGTCTACACAACGTTGGGGGAGGGCAGATGTAGGTGAGAAGATAAGTATTTAATAGTATAACACTATTTGTTCACGCCCTGCTTCAGTGTAGTAACTGGATTTAATGGTGACCTGAAAATGATACCAGATTTTTCCAATTTACCTATGTTGGCTTTCTTTAAGCAGGAGACTGCTACTTCAGTTGTTTGTTGTCAAATAAGGAGTTTTAAAATCTTATGTGGCTGGAGAGCTTGTTTTGAAAAACTGAAGCTTATATTAATTGGTTGCTCCAATTGCTTAAAAAAAAATGTGTGGAGATAGGTCATTTCAGCTGCAGAGTCGAAATAGCAAAACAGATGTTAAGTGTGTTCACCAACACACTTAATGTTTGTATACCTAATTTTATCATGCCAAATTTATTATCTCCAAATTTATTAAAAACAAGGCAGAGATCTATTCTCATATAATACAGTTACGTACCTGATCTCTTGATCTGTAGCATAGAAATACTTCATCTGATGTATAGCCTCAGGTTTCTGGAAAGGAAGACATTCTGTTTTAGAAAGGAGCGAGTGTCCGCTGCGGAGGGGGAGGACAGGAACCACAACACAAGACCTGAAAAGTGTAAGCAGAATTGTTGCAGTCCTAATACGAGCAGGAAACTTGCCAAATATATGTACATATATAGTTCTATATTTTAAAAATAAACGTTTTTAAAATGTTCAGAAGGCAACACTTACTCTGTTCCTTTCAGTCGATCCAAAGTAGCAACTTCCTGGTTGCCAGCAAGTGAATGCCCAGAGGGCTGCGGAGCGCAGGGCTGGAGGACACGGGCAGTTCAGCGGAGAAAAGCGCATTCCCCGTGGGCAAAGAGTGGCTCCACGTGGACTTTTATTCATTATGCTGCATGTTCCAAGTTTTTTGGCAAATACTTTTCTATCTTGTTTGATACTAAGTCATACTTTAAACCTCTGATTTTGGAAATAGTAGGAAGCGGAGGCTGATCTTTGGAAGGTGCACGGTAGACAGTATTACGCAAGGTGCTTCCAGGAGCATTCCGTGGAATCTGTCCCCAGTCCCAAGAGGGGTTGTGAGCCGCCTGCCGAAAGGAAGGAGCGCAAATTCCAAACATTGAAGGTGTCGCTGGATACATTCACATGCCTGTCCTGAAACTCCTCATAGGAAGTTGGAATTCTGTTTCTAATTTTAAATCGTGCATTCAGCTCTGGGGGCAGCATGTGTCTGTTGTCAGAGTGTATCGTGGTGAATTAAACTAAACTGATGACTGCGGACGACGGATGCATTTGAAATTAAAAGAAAAAATAATTTGTAATAATTGTGGCCCTCACATTTTACAAATAGTTCAGGATCAGGCATCTTTGCTTGTCCCATGTAAGAATGCCCATGGGAAAACAGTAGAGGGAGAACTACAGGTCATTTTTTTTAAAGTTTCAGATTTGTTGCTTTAAACTATAATTGTTCTCAGAACGTGTTTGGAATTTCTCATCTTTTTGGTCATTTAATTTAAGAATGAGAGCCATGATGTTTTGATTTATAAAGGAAAATTTAATGCAAAAGTGGGTAATTCTAAATCCATGGCAAAGTTTTCTATTAAATTTTATAAATTTTTTAATAGCTAATTATGTCCTAATTGTATTTTGGGAAATTGAACAGCAGCAAATATTGTAGACTTAACAGTTTTGATCTTTTTCTTTTTTTTTTGTTATGTATAAAAAAGTTTAACCACTTTTTGATGTTTATGAAAACAATTTAGTTGACAAGGTGCCTATACCATTGTTACGTTTTCTTTAAATGTGTCTTGACAGTAGATTTGTTAATTAAAAAAAAAAAGAATCTGATAAAAACCTTACCAGCAATTAGCAAAAAGTATAGAATCACAATTAGTATCCTTTATGAGGTCCCTTCTCTCTGGTTGCACTTAGCAGTGGTGCTGTCTGAGCAGGGATGAACACTGACATAGTTCGGGGAGAAGAATCCAGGCCACCAGGAGTAGGGCAATGGGACGCACCACAGGTTAATTTAAGCTGTGAACACTAATGTAAAAGATGGAGCCATCTGGAAAATACCAACCTTTGTTGTCCTCTTTGCCAGAGTAAGTAGATATGAAGCAAAACTTACAAAGTAAAAAGAGCAATTTTAAGGCTTACAATGAGATAAATATTAAGACATTAGGGTTCCAGTGATTTAATGAGGATCTTGAAATAAATTATGAAGTCTTCCAATTTTTACATTTATTGGAGGGGTCCCTTGCATTGTCAACCTGTTTAAGTCTCTTACGCTTATTTTGTGCATAAATGTTACAGTTTCCAAAAATGTTAGCTTTCTTGTTTTTACTTTTTATTGAATTTAATATAAAATATGACCAGAGTAGTTACAAAGTATTTTGCATTATTTGCAGTAGGATGTCATTAGCCTGGCTCACAGGGCAAATTTTAAAAATTCAATTTGGGTGAAAGATTTGCTAGTTTTCCAGAAAGATTTGCTATCTTAAACTCAAGCTGGTTTTTTCTATTTTCATGTAAATGACTGGGATGCTATCTTATAAACTCTTCCAAGGTCATGTTTGTGAAATCCACATTACATGAGAGCTTTCCTGTCATCTACACTATATATGTCGTCTGGAGTGTTGAACAAATTTGCGTTCCTAAGTTGTACTCTATCTTCGTATGGTATATACGATTTTGAATGTGTGCCACTACATACTGAGATGATAATGCTGTACAATTTTAAATGGTAGCAGTTTCTGTATGCAGTAGGCTGAAATATTTTGATGAACTGCTTAATTTTTGGATTTTATTTTTTAAGTTGTATAATTTATTTTCTTGCAAAATAAAAATGTAATATAAAAGCTTTCACCTATCCAGAAAATGTTGATGTTCTATTAAGTAGTTTTTAACAGTTAAATTTGTGTAATAAGTATATTTATACATTTCATGGTAACATGGTAAATCTTAACCTTAGGAGTCAGAAACCTGAAAAGTAACCCACTAATTTCTTTCAGATTTCAAATTTTAGTCCATAGTGAAAGCTGTCAGGAATGTAGCATTCTCAGCGATGATAACAGCCCCAAGTTACCATGCCTGGAAAAGAGAAACTATTTCAGACCTGAAAGTGACTAATGCATTCCTTCATCAGGTTAGACGGCCCATGTCATAACCACAACTTGAATTTTATATCAGATAAAAGTAAAAAAAAAAATACATATATAAAACAAATGATGACATGTTTTGTGTTTTTTTGAAAATTGGTGAAATATTTCTATTTCGAAGCTAGGGATAGTTTAGTGAGAAGGTCGTGAGGATGGACAGTGTCTTCCACGAAGTACCATAGACTGGGTGGCTTACCAGCAACAGAACTGTTCCTCACAGTCACGGAGGCTGGAGGTCAAAGGAGGAAGGTGCGGGCGAGGTCGGCTCTGGCGCGGCTCTTCTTCCATGGTCCGCTGCTGCCTCCTGGTTGCTTCCTCAGTGGAAGAGGGAGGGCTGAGAGGACTCCCAGGGTCTCTTTTATAAGGGCACTGATCTTATTCGCGAAGACCCTGCTTCCTGAACGAATCACCTCGCCAAGCCAACGCCCCACCTCCAAATACCATCCGTTTGGGGATTAGGTTTCAGCCTCTGATTTGGGGGGGGAGACATAGACCTGTTGGACTTCATAATGACCCTGGGCTCAGCTTGGGACTTGAACAGGGATTGGGGCGGGGTGGGGAGTGGATGGGAAAGTATTCACTGAAACCTAGAGATAGATTTACCATTAAACGTAAGCTTCTGGGCCCCTTACTTGCTCAGGTGCCCCCCTCTGGGCCCTAGGAGTTTTGTGTCGGCAAACCTCACCCCATTTCATGTTATTACACTGGGCAGTTTGGTTTTGGGGGGCTTTTTGTTTTGTTTACAAATTGAAGGTTTGTGACAACCCAGCTTCATTTTCCCATAGCTTTTGTTCTCTTTGTGTCTGAATCACATTTTGGTGATTTTTGCAATCTTTGAAACTTCCGCTATATTTGTTACGGTGATCAGTAATCTTTGATGCTACTTTTGTAATGGTTTCAGGTACCGCAAAGTGCACCCACGTAGGGACGGCAAACTGAACCGATACATGTCATTTGTGTTCGGACTCCCACCAACTGACTGTTTCCCCACACCCTCTCCTCAGGCCTCCCTATTCCTGACACAACAGTACTGAAATTGGACCAGTTAAGCCTACAGTGGCATCTAAGTGTTCAAATGAAGGAGTCGCACATCTTTCACTTTAGACTGGAAGCTAAGAGTGATTCAGCTTGGTGAGGGCGTGTGGAAATGGAGACAGGCCAAAAGCTAGGCCTCTTGGGCCAAACAGCCAAGTTATGAACAAAACAAAGTTCTTATAGGAGCAAAAGTTATGAACAAAGACAAAGTTCTTACAGGAAATTAAAAGTGCTCCTCCCGTGAACACAGGAAGGATAAGAGAGCCAAACAGCCATACTGCTGATACACAGAAAGTTCTAGTGGTCTGGATAGAAGATCAAACCAGCCATAACTCCTAGAAGCCAAAGCTGGTCCAGGGCAAGGCCGTAGCTCTTCAATTTTGTGAAAGTGGAGAGAAGAAGCTGCAGAGGTCTGAAGCTAGCAGAGGTCAAGTGCAAGTTACCGCGATGAGTGCCAATGTTCGAGAGGCAGCAAGTTCTCCAGAAGAATTAACAAAGGTGGTTCCGCTTACCAGATTTTCAGTGTGGATGACCCGGCCTCCTCCTGAACGAAGGTGCCATCTAGGACTGCGACAGCAAGAAAGCAGAAGTCCGTGCCTCAAAGCTTCAAAGGACAGGCTGACTTGGGAGCCGGCACAGGCAGCTGGTGGCTGAGTTGGAGCCAGTGCTCACGCACCACTCCCGGATACCTAGGGCCCTTTAAGAACCATGCTAAGGGGCGCCTGGGTGGCTCAGTGGGTTAAAGCCTCTGCCTTTGGCTCAGGTCATGATCCCAGGGTCCTGGGATCGAGCCCTGCATTGGGCTCTCTGCTCCGCAGGGAGCCTGCTTCCTCCCCTCTCTCTGCCTGCCTGCCTCTCTGCTTACTTGTGATCTCTCTCTCTCTCTCTGTCAAATAAGTAAAATCTTTAAAAAAAAAAAAAAAAAAAGAA